>NC_056748.1:365879355-365966855 GCF_019279795.1 Protopterus annectens | reverse complement strand
CTGCTTCACAAACGAGCCATCAAACTGGTCCCCCCCGATCAGTCCGGATCAGGCGTTTACTCCAGGTTCCTTTTAGTGCCAAAAAAGACAGGGGACCTCAGGCCCATTTTGGACCCGTCAACCTTAAACCTGGCTGTCGCCAAACAGAAATTCCGGATGGTCACCCTTTAGTCCATTCTACCTTATTTTCGAGAATGCGACTGAATGTGTTCGATAGACCTCCAGGATGCTTACTACCACATCAAGATTTGCAGAAGCTTCAGGATATTCTTTGGCTTCCGGCTGGGAGCCAATCATTTCCAGTTCAGAGCCCTACCCTTCGGTCTCACCACAGCCCCCAGGGTGTTTACCAAGGTAATGGCAGTCGTAGTGGTTCACCTGAGGCTTCAGGGAATTCAGGTATTCCCTTACCTAGACGATTGGCTCTTCGCTGCTTCCACCAAGTGTCTTCTTTGCCTAACCAGAGACTCCTTCCTTCATCTTGCAGACCGGCTAGGGATCACTATCAATGTTTCCAAGTCCCTCTTAGACCTGGTGCAGATCTTGGACTTTATCGGGGGAAGGCTGGACACCCTTCGACTGAAAGTCTTTCTAACTCTAGACAGGGTCCAGAGTCTAGGGGCCCATATATCAGTAGTTCTTGGCCCCAGATTACCGAAGGCAGGCAAAGTTCCTAGAGATTTGGGCTCAATGGCTGAGCAATCTCTATCCTCCCCTGTGCGCGTCTTCACATGTGTGTTCTTCAATGGACTCTAGCTGTACAGTGGTCTTGGCTAGATCTCCCCATGGAATATCCAATTCAAATTGGAACATTTGGATCTTAAACATCTTTGGATCTACCTAAACATCCAGATCTTAAAATCATCAGCTCCACAAATAGGCAATGAAGAAATAATATATACCAACCTCAAAATTAACCGAAACAAAACCATCAACATAATTGGATGCTACTTACCACCTGGCCAAAACATCCCTCCACTAGAAAACCTCCTCAGCTGGTCTACCCACCATCTTCCCCAAGAAACTATCATCTTAGGTGATTTCAATATTGACTGGCAATCCTGTTCTGGCAACAATCCAACCCATCATGTACACCTTCATGGCTTCACCCAACTAGTCCAGTCACCAACAAGGATAAATAAAACTCCAGCAAGCACTCTACCCTGGATTGGATACTAGTCAGTAAGAACCCCCAGTCATATATAACAGGCTGCTTATCAGATAGCCTCAGTGATCACTCCCCAACATTCCTACTCAAAAAATACCTGTACCAAGCTAAACCTGTCATCTATCGTCAAATCGTAAAAATAAACTTTAACCCACTCACATTCATCTCATCCCTCAAAGAATGTAACTGGCATGCTCTAAAGTACCTCAGTCTAGATGACGCTGTTGAATCTTTTAATACTACCTTCCTGAACATCCTTAATTACCATGCCCCCATAAGATTTTCCAGAACCAAAGCACAACCCTCCCCATGGCTACAGAAAACCACTAAGTCAGAAATGAAAAACAGGGATAAAGCCTGGGAGCACTGGTGCAAAACCAAACCCCCCGCAGCTAGACAGAAATTCCTAGAACTACGCAATAGAGTCAAAAAGCTAATATAACGGGACAAATTCCAATACTACCAGTCTGCCCTAGACTCCTCACAACACAGCCCCAAACAATTCTGGTCCTCCATAAACTCCATCCTCCACCCAGGTAAAGTCAGTACCCCTCCCCCCAACATCCCTCACTCCTCAGAAAATATTGCTACCTCATTCAACACGCACTTCACCCAAACCATACTATCACTAGCTAAACAACACAACCTCCCTCCCCTCCAACCCACACCTTCAACTAGTAATCTCCCCACTGCCTTCTCTTTTTCTCCTGTACCTACCTCCAACATAAAAAAACTCTTAACTAAACTTAAACCCACCAAATTAGCAGCAGACAACCTCCCAAATGAATACCTACAAATCGCAGCTGATGCTCTGGCCTACCCAGTATCCATCTTGATTAACCGATCTCTGTCAGAAAGTTACGTTCCTACATTGTGGAAAGTCTCGCATATAATTCCCCTCCACAAAGGCGGACCCTCTGCAGAACTAACCAATTACCGCCCCATAGCTATTCTCTCTCCACTCTCCAAAATACTAGAGATGCATACACTCTCAGGTCTCACACTACCTCCTTGCTAACAACCTCCTTTCCAGTACTCAGCATGGTTTCCGACCAAACCATAGCACCACCACTGCCTTACTCTCCTTTACAAACACTATCCTTCAGCATAAAAACAATGGCCATCTCTCCTCTGCTACTTTCCTAGACCTATCTAAAGCATTTGACATGGTCCCACACAAACAACTTATCTCAGTCCTCAATAACCTATCCTTCTCACAATCAGTCACCAACTGGTTTCAGAGTTACCTGTCTGACCGCCAACAATCCGTTGTATGGCAGAATGACATATCTCCCCAACTACCTGTCTTCATAGGGGTTCCCCAAGGATCCATCCTTGGACCCCTACTTTTCTCTGTTTACACCAATAATCTAGCCTCTGCCACCAAACATGGCACACTCATCCAATACGCAGATGACTCTACCATCATCTGCTCAGCCCAGTCCCTACCCAAACTGCAAAAAGTCACACAGGAAGCCTTTTCCTCTGTTGAAACATGGTTATCCGATGCCCAATTAATACTCAACCCAAACAAAACTAAACTACTCATCTTCCAACCCACCAAACATACTCAAAACAACTCTCACTTTAACATCACAGCAAAAGACAACTCCACTATATACCCAACTGAACACACCAAATTGCTAGGAGTGGAAATAGACAATAAACTAAAATTTGACATTCACATATCCATGACCATAAAAAAAGTCCACAAAAAACTAGGAGCATTATACAGAAATAAACAATTTCTCACCAAAGCAGCAAAGATTTCAGTAGCAAATTCCCACCTTATCTCTACCCTACTTTATGCCTCTCCAGTATATACCAACCTAAGGCAATGTGATCTAAACAAGCTAGAGACCTGCTACAACAAAATCGCAAAATTCGCCACAGGCACATCCTACCGTAGTCACCACTGTCTCTCACTTGCTGAGCTGGGCTGGCTTGAACTCCCTCACCTCCTTCAGTGGTATCAACTCTCACTCACCCACAAACTAGTAAACCATCCACTAAATGTCCCATCCCTCCAGAATCTACTCCAACCCTATCGCACCACCAGACCACTAAGATCCAGCAACAAAAATCACTTGCAGATCACTAAAGCCAATAACTCTGCTGGTGAAGCACTATTCACTTGCGCCATAGCCAAATTATGGAACTCACTCCCACCCACAATTACCTCCGTACCATCATGCACCAACTTCAAAACTTTATTAAAAGCGCACCTAAAACATGCTGGCTATGCCCTTGCAACTCCCACTCTAATATCATCCACCCCATCCAACTACTGCCTTTCTTTCACCTCCACTAACTACCTTGATGATAGCAAGCTCAGATGCTCATAAGCCTAGTACTTATTATACAGCAGGAACTTCTCATTGTTACATTTGTTAATGCCTGTTATGTACTTCACAGATAAAGATTCTAGTTGTCTACTGATGTACTATGTTCTTCATCTGTAAATATGTTGCAAGTAATTTCTATGTTAAATTGTTAATCACTATGTAATCCAATGTAACTACTGTCTGTTTATTTTACTGTGGAGCTTTTCTCCCCGAGTCTCCGCTGAAAATGGACCCACGTCCAGTCAGACACTCCCGGTCAACAAATTTAAATAAATAAATAAATAAATCAATCAGCAAAGCCTGCAGGGCGCACTCCTCTGGTGGCTCCAGTCGCCAGAGATCTTAGTGGGATGCCCATTTGTTTCATCCACAGCTCAAGCCACCATGACCACAGACGCCTCCCAGCTCGGGTGGGGGGGCATTACCTGGGGAGGACGGCAGATCGAGACCAGATTGCACATTAATGTTCTGGAGATGACAGCAGTACTTTTAGTGTTGCAAGCCTTTCACACTGTTCTTCTTCCAGGGACTATTGCAATTCAGTCAGACATGTCGGTTGTCTGATTCATCAACAAACAGGGAGGAACCAGATCTTAACCTCTGTGTTGTGAGGCCATGAGAGTGTGGGAGTGAGCGATCTCCACCGGTTGGTTTCTAATTGCAACGCACATCCCGGGACGCTCCAACATTCTAGCGGACAGACTGAGTCGGGCTATTCTAATGTCATACGAGTGGTCTCTGAAACAGTCGATAGCGGAGATCTTCCTTGCGTGGGGTCAACCTTGCTGCGATCTCTTCGCATCTCCTTCCAACGCGAAGTGCAACGGGTTCTTCGCTCTGATCCCCTCACCAGCAGATCCGCCCAGAGACGCTCTGGTCCATGCTTGGCCTCCCGTGTTACTGTAACGCTTATCCCCCGTTACCACTCATTCCGAAGTTTCTTCAGAAAGCTTGCCGAATGGGGTGCAAAGTGATTTTAATTGCCCCGCTCTGGCCTCGTCAGGTGTGGTTCCCCTTCCTCTGGTCTCATGTTCTAGCTCTTCTGTGGGTTTTCGATCCCTGCCCGGATTTCATTTCTCATCCCTCGGGCACTTGTCTGCCCAACCTGGACAGCCTCAAGCTGACGGCTTGGTTGCTCCAGTTCCCTTGATTGCCAGGACTCCCGGTCTTTCATCTTCAGTAAAAACTATTCTGGTGGCGTCCCATAAGACCTCCACTATGAAGATTTACCATAGTAAATGGAAACGATTCGCTATTTGGGCTTCTCAGAAGGACCTGGATCCTTTTACAGCCCCTGTTCCTGTAGTCTTGGATTTCTTAGCCAACATTTTTCAGCAAGGGGCTAGTTCCTCCACTGTGAAAGTGCAACTAGCAGCTATTTCGAATTTCCATGTTGGCGATAACATGAATGCTCTGGCCTCTTCTAGACTGTGTAAGGCTTTCCTTAAAGGCACCTTTCTTTTGCGTCCTCCAGTTAAGGACTCTGTTTCTCTTTGGGACCTCACCTTGGTTCTCCAACCTTTAGTTGCTCCCACCTTTGAACCTGTAGCATCATTAGATTTGAAGTTCTTATCCTGGAAGACAGCCTTCCTAGTGGCCATTACGTCAGCTAGGAGGGTTTCCGAGATTCATGCTCTGTCTGCAGTGCCCCCTTACTTAATCTTCCATTAGGACAGGGTTTCTCTCCGCACAAACCCTTCTTTCTTACCAAAAGTGGCTTCTGAGTCAAACATTAATCAAACAATTAACCTGCCTGTTTTCTTTCCAAATTTTCAGAACAAGGGTGAATATAAACTGCATTTACTAGATATTCATAGGCAACTTTGTTTTTATTTACACAGAACGAAGCCCTTCTGTAAGTCTGACCAGTTATTTGTGTCCTTTTCTAAACCCTTTTTGGGTAAAGCCATCTCCAAGGTTTTCCTAGCTAGGTGGATTTCACTATGAATTTTGCAAATTTACAAAGACAAAGCTCCATCTCCGCCTGGTCCTACTAAAGCTCTTTCTACCAGATTTATGGCGCCTTCTGCTGCCTTTTGGTCTAGGGTGTCACTGGACGACATTTGTGCGGCAGCAACTTGGGCAAGGTCACATACCTTTATTTCTCATTATAAGTTACATTTGATCTCCAGAGGGAGAGCATCCTTCGGCTCTGTGGTGCTCAGGAATATCCTTCCATGAGGGCCCCCCAGGAGTTGGAGTAGCTGGGGACTCTGTCCCACAGGTTGCAGATAAAATGAAGTTAACTACTTCAGATAAAGAAGAAGTAAAAAGTGCGAATGACCAACAATCCTCACTCTGCAATTCAGAAAAAAGCTCACAAAGTGCAAATGCAATTAAGAAATCGCATTGCAGCTTAAACAGTAGCTCAAAAGAAATCCTCGTCAAATAACAAGCAGATGTCAGCAAAAAAGTTTTATTCCACAAAAACAAAACGAACTTCAATCACAAGCGCTTTCGCCCGTTTGTAACGGGCTTTTTCAAGTGTAACTGTTTGCACACCAGACCTTACTTATATATGCTTAGGTAAACATTAATTGAATTGTTACATTAATTGCTTGAACAATTAATCAATTGTGCAGTTAGTCAAACTTGTTTTTTTATAAAAATGAAAGATAAAAGATACTGTTACAACAATCCATGCTGAAACCTGCCATGCGCACTTAACGTACTAAGTTGTAAAAATGTGAAAAAGTTCTTTTTTAAAAACAGTACCAGTGCGCAACACTTCGAATAGTGAATAATAGTGTTGTATGATAATGTTCAATAAATTATGGTATACGTATAATCAACCATAAAAAAATGAAAGATAAAAACCATCAATGGATAATTCACGTAGATCATCTACTATTAATATTGTTGTTACCACCATTGATATGCATGTCAACAGTTTGAGACAATGAAAAGCTTAGTGTGACAAGCTTAATATAACAAATATTTATAACAAATATGCAAAAAATTTTTTGCTATTGCCCATAACAAAATAACCATAAAAAATTGGAAATAATGATGATGTTGTTGATGTCCCCCTACTATACACTATCAAATTAAAATCATTTCCATACTGTAAATGTAAGCGCGTGCGTGCGTAAGATGCATAAAATATTTAAAAGGATAAACAAATAAATATTGCAAATGTTCAAAATACTGTATGCCAACATGACATGGTCACTTATTTTCATGTTTTCTAAAAGTTGTATATATATGTATATAATAAACGCTTCACAAATTTTATAAAATAATACTAAAATATTAAACCGAAAATCTACATGCATTATATTATCATTAAAATAAGACCTATATTAATTAATGAATGATTATCCGTAAAGCAAGTTTCAGTACATTTCCATGAGGTGGAATGGTTTGTTCATTCATTAATTAATATAGGTCTTATTTTAATGATAATATAATGCATGTAGATTTTCGGTTTAATATTTTAGTATTATTTTATAAAATTTGTGAAGCGTTTATTATATACAACTTTTAGAAAACATGAAAATAAGTGACCATGTCATGTTGGCATACAGTATTTTGAACATTTGCAATATTTATTTGTTTATCCTTTTAAATATTTTATGCATCTTACGCACGCGCTTACATTTACAGTATGGAAATGATTTTAATTTGATAGTGTATAGTAGGGGGACATCAACAACATCATCATTATTTCCAATTTTTTATGGTTATTTTGTTATGGGCAATCGCAAAAAATTTTTTTGCATATTTGTTATAAATATTTGTTATATTAAGCTTGTCACACTAAGCTTTTCATTGTCTCAAACTGTTGACATGCATATCAATGGTGGTAACAACAATATTAATAGTAGATGATCTACGTGAATTATCCATTGATGGTTTTTATCTTTCATTTTTTTATGGTTGATTATACGTATACCATAATTTATTGAACATTATCATACAACACTATTATTCACTATTCGAAGTGTTGCGCACTGGTACTGTTTTTAAAAAAGAACTTTTTCACATTTTTACAACTTAGTAATGCTATGCATGGCAGGTTTCAGCATGGATTGTTGTAACAGTATCTTTTATCTTTCATTTTTATAAAAAAACAAGTTTGACTAACTGCACAATTGATTAATTGTTCAAGCAATTAATGTAACAATTCAATTAATGTTTACCTAAGCATATATAAGTAAGGTCTGGTGTGCAAACAGTTACATCTTGAAAAGCCGTTACAAACGGGCGAAGCGCCAGCGCTTTGTGATCGAGTTCGTTGCTTTTGTGGAATAAAACTTTTTGCTGACATCTGCTTGTTATTTGACGAGGATTTCTTTTGAGCTACTGTTTAAGCTGCAACGCGATTTCTTAATTGCATTTGCACTTTGTGAGCTTTTTTCTGAATTGCAGAGTGAGGATTGTTGGTCATTCGCACTTTTTACTTCTTGGTTATTCATTTGCTGTTTTCTGGTTCGTTACTTCAGATAAAGAAGTTATGTACTCACCATAACGTTCCATCTGAGTAGTTACACTTAATTTTTCTGCAACTGTCCCACCCTCCTTCCCCCGAACCTGCTCATGGTTTATTCTAAGTTGAGTTGCTGATTAGTTTGAGTAGTGGCAAACTCGATCTGGGGGAAGGTAGGAGATGGTGATGGATTATGGATAAGGGGGAGGAGCTGAGAGCTCAGAGCAGATGCTTGAAAAGTTGCCAGCTCGGATCAGATATGGATCCGAATACCCACACGTTGCAGAAAAATGAAGTATAACTACTTAGATGGAACGTTATGGTGAGTACATAACTTTCTTTTTTTCACAATTCCAAACTTTACCAAGACTTATAAATTCTAAGGCAACACATCATACACTAAAAGTAAAGGTTCTAATTTAATATGGTAAACCCCTAAAAAAATAAATACTGAAAATAAACTTCAACTCTTTCACACAGAACTAAAATTGAGCATACTGTATGCATTACAATGCCAACAGCATGCTAACAGAACAAATATACAAAACATATTTAACACTGTATATTGTTAATCTTTTATAACATTAGAACAGCAGTGCTCTAATATAAGTTCAAGTTAAGTCATCACTGTCATCATGTTACTACAATTTTGTTGCCTGATGGCTTTAAAACAATGTTTTCCATATCATGTGGGAGACAGCATATGCTCAATCACACACGTTAACACAGCCTATAAAAACACACAACTGTAACAGCAATTCTAAGTGAGAATCTGGAAGTCTTTTTCTTTGTTAGTAAAAGTCTATATTACATGCTCTTTCTCTAAGGCAAGTATATTTACTAAACAGGTTATTAAGACATCAAGGTTATTTTGTATAATGGCACAAGTAGAAACTCACGTGAGTCACTGCAGTATAATTGATAACATTCTTGATCTGAACTTGTGTTTGTAAGAAATATATGCTAATACCTTGCCACTAACTCAGGAAAGGTTTCTGTAATTGTCTTGATGAGGTACACAATAAACCATTCATCTTCAATGTTATCACCAAAATTGGTAGCACCCCCAATATGGGCAGGTACATCTTCTGTGGATTCAAAAAGGATAAAACAGTAAGCACATTAAGTAATCAAAGCTACATGTTTAATATACGTCAGACCTGCAGGAAAAAAAAAAAGAAAGGAAAGGAATATACGCACCTATCAGTTGATCTATGAGGGTGGCCACCATAGTGGGTAAACTTGGGATTTCCTCCTCAGCATTCTTCAGCTTGGCTATTTTTTCTCCACCACTGCAACTCTTGGGGGAATATGTTCACTTCCTAGTGAAACATACTGCTGTGTCACATGCACATGCCAGCTCATCCCCTCCATCCACTGAGCAAGCACAACCTGTAAGACCACTAACAAGCAAGAGACGTCAGGTAGATATATAGGTACACACTGCAGAAAATTCCCTCAATGGTAAAAGCTAACTTTTTTTGTAAGATAAGGTATTACACCCACTACAGGGAGATGTTAACAGTGCATTTACTGTTAGAAAGAATCCCATGCAGTATAAACCTACTGAGAAACTGCAGCCAACAAAACCTCAAAGCAAAAGCTCAGTATACAGAATTGTGTAATCCAAGTGCCAAATAAAGACTGGTACCAGCAGTCACAATCCAGCAATAACGCTAGATAAGTATGTAAACTGCCAGCAATCAATCACAACACACAAGTCCAAAATGGAGACATTCTTGAAGGAAATACTGGAAGTAGCCACACACCTGATGAAGAGGCCTTAAAATTAGTATTCCCCAATGGGTGATTAGTGCCTCATGGTAAAACATGATGCTGTTAGCAATCCACTTCTAAAGAATTTGCTTAACAAGTGCAAGCCTTTGCCTCCTTGGAATGAACCATATGAACAGATCTTCCATCTTGCTGAACTCATGCTCTCTACAGTTAAGAACTGAGCAAATGGTCCCAATACAAGATGAAAGGTCTCTTTCTCCCCTAGTTTCTACCTCAGAAAGAAAAGAGAATGATAAATGGATTCAATTAAGAACAATTCTGATACCACGTTTAGGAGGAAATGTGAAATAGTTAAGGGATAACAGATTAGTGTGAAAGACCAAATAAGGTTCTCTACAAATAAGGGCTTGAAGCTCTGAGATCTTGTAAGGAGAGGTGATAGACACAAGAAAAGTGCCTTCATAATGATAATAAAGCTGCTGAAGAAGCAGGCTTGGACTGAAGATTAAAGTCCCAAAGTTGGCATAGAATCGTCAAAAGGTGGGTGGAGATGCAGATCTCTTAAGAAACTGACTGGTCAGTGCCAAGCCATAATCCTCTCTTCAGAAAGTCATGATGTGCAGAATTACTAGAGATGTGGGCCAGTAACTTTAGATCAACTAAGAACTAAATTATGCAGGTGTCTGAAATGCATCAGAATCACTTAAAAAATGGCATAAAAAGCCCACAACCATAAAATTAAATGCTGTGACTCAAGTCAAGTATTTAGAGTTCAAAGACCTTGTCTTTGTATCCATAAACATTCTACCTCACGGACTGTTTGTTTTTGATGGTAAACCATCTGTGTGTGTGGAGGGGAGGGGGTACTTGCATTCCACTGAAGGACCTGATTGGTCCTTCCCTCATCTCAGTTTTTCTCCAGATAGAGCACTAATACAAGCCAAAGTCACTACAATATTGCCTTTTGCAGTTAACTTAGGTGTATGTTAACAGCATTTTACCAGCTTGTGTTACTTTCGACATGGTAAACCACACCCTCTTAATCAATATTTTTCAATCCCTTTCCTTTGACTCTCAGGCTGTTAAATGGTTCAGATCCTACCTCAGCAACAGGCAGTTCTCTGGGAAAATCAAATTTCATCTGTTCTGCCAGTCACCCTCGGAGTCCCTCAAGGCTCTGTTCTTGGACCACTACTTTTCTCATTATTTATCAATGACCTCCACGTAGCAATTCCTCAAGCCACCTGCATTCAATATGCAGATGATTCTACGCTAGTATGCTCAGCAAACTCCCCATCAGAACTATATCCTCTTACTCAAAAAGTTTTTAACACTGTAGAAACATGGTTTACAAAACGCTGACTCCTCCTTAATGCCAAAAAAAAACAAACTCCTTCTCTTTACCCCCACTACCAAGTCCTCCCCCATAGATTTTTCAGTCTCTTCCAATAATGGCACTGTTATATTCCTAGACTCTACCACTAAACTGTTAGGAATAACCATTGACAACAACCTTACATTTGATTACCATATAAATAACACCATTAAAACAGTAAACAGAAAAATAGGCTCCTTATATAGAATAAAACCTTTTCTAACTCCAGCAGCCAGAACCAGAATTGCTCATTCCCATCTAATCTCTACTCTTCTGTATGCCTCATCTATTTATACCAACCTAAAGAAACAATCTCAACAAACTAGCAACTTCCTACAATAACATTGACAGATTCGCCACTGGCAATCTCTTTAGAACCCACCACTGTTTGAATCTTTGGCAACTAGACTGGCTTGAATTCCAAAACCAACTGATAATCTCCTAACTCACGATTGCCCAGAAGATATTTTATCAACCCTATACCACCCCTATACTCTCCAATCTCCTCATCCCCTATAAAAATCTGAATTCCCTACGTTCTTCTAGCAAATTCCTCGCTACCATAACAAAGTCTAACATGGCTGGTGAGTCTCTGTTTACTAACGCAGCAGAAAAAAACTGGAACCTGCTACCCACTGAACTAACTCTAATCACATCCTTGCCTCTCTTTAAACAAAAACTTAAAAAACACCTTAAAATTCACTGGTTATGCCCCTGTTGTAACCCCGACCAACCACCCTCTCCACCCTCTCCCACCACTGTATTTTTTTCCTATTCCTTACAAACTTCAAAACATTTAAATTCTTATGCTTGTAAGCAAGTCTGGCACTGTTTAAACTCTAATCAATATACTGCTGAAATATTTTCTACTTGATGTGAAAACTTCCTTATGAATCTTACTGTGCTACATTCTTTTTGTTGCTTTTTCAAGTGTAAATATTATTTACTGCTGTTTTTTCAGGTGTAAATACTTTTAGTATGTTATAATTCTTGTATTTTTTTTTATCAATCCTTTTTTTTTACCATGTAATAACATTTTTAATTTGTTTTTCTATCTTGTTGGAGCTTTCCTCCCCGGGCCTCTACTGAAAATGGAAATATATCCGGCTAGGCTAGCCCGGTTAACAAATGTAAAATGTAAAATAAATAAAATAAATACTTTCCTTAAAATTAGCAGGATTTGTCTCACCTCCTCTTTTTGCTGCAGTTTTACAAATAGTTTTCCTGGCACTTACTCCACCATGCTCCTGTGCCATTCCTGGCTGAACTTACTCACTATATTCCACTCACCCCTTCAACCTAGATCACATTTCACTATCCTCTACAGCCTCCTACTACACTCCTTTTTGTTTTCCCCACTACCTAATCTTATTTAATTCATCTCTGCAGACGTTTCCTCTATCTCTTTCATCCCTACTCACCTAAGCTACTTGAAGACACCCTACCTTGCACTCTTGTAATCTCCTACATTCTTCCTTCTATAACCATAATATGAACACCTCTCCTACATTCTTCCTTCTATAACCATAATATGAACACCTCTCTCATACCAAGACATCACTCAATTTCACCTTATTGTCTCTAATCATATAATCTCTGATGTCTCTCTAAATATCTTATTAGAATTGTCTCAGGATTCATTTACCACATAGGTTCATAGGTGTGTACAAGCCTAATGGCCCTGGAGCCTTTACAAGCCTAGCCCATAGGATTACCCTGGCATTGTGCTACCCGACCTCAGTTCCCAGTGCCTCTGTTGAGTAAAGCCACTGGAGTGATCCCTGGGGTGAATTTTCTATTTCCCATCCACTCATCAAGATTTCTCTTGAACAGGGCCAGTCAGGTGCTCTGCTTGACATGTATGGGAAGTCTATTCCACAGCATGAGCATTCTCTGGATTATAAACCTGTCCCTCCAGCATCTTCTGTTGAGGTTGAGGTCTCTGGAGCGTGTGGTGTGGAGGGATTGGGATTTCTTCAGATGTAGCATTTCTAACAGAGTTGGGTCAGACATGGCTTTGTAAGTCAAGCAGAAAAAGTGTCTAAGTAGGCGATACGAGACAGAGAAGTTGGAGTTTTTTTAGTCTGTCCTTCTTCTTTCGGCTTTTCCCGGTTAGGGGTCGCCACAGCGGATCACCTGTCCGCCCATGATTGGCAGTGGAGTTTTACGGTGTCGAGTTGCCAGCCCAGTGCCCAACCTTCCTGTGAAGGCACACACACACTCACACCTAGGGCAAATTTGAAGTGTCCAATCCACCTACAGCATGTCTTTGGGATGTGGGAGGAAACCGGAGCACCCAGAGGGAACCCACTTGACCACAGGCAGGACATGCAAACTCCGCACAGAAGGCATCCCAGCAGAGGATCGAACCGGAGAACCTCTTGCTGTGAGGCGACAATGCTAACCACTGCACCACCATGGCTGCCCTTTTTTACTCTGTCCATATAGGACAAATGTTTAAGGCCGAGGATCCTCTTTGTAAGGTACTTTTGCGGCCTCTCCAGTTGTTGCAGGTGTTTAGTGAGGCACATGCCAAATGGGGCATTGTACTTAACGACTGGCCTAATGAGGGAAGAGTAGAGGGAGATGATGACCACTTTCTTCCTGGATGCAATACCCTTAGCAATGAGACGAGTCACATAGGACTTTCTGACCACAGTGGGAATGTGGTGGTGAAAAGAAAGGTTGTTGTTAACCTGTGTTCCCAGATCTCTTAAAATGCCTTCTGTGTTTAGTGGACTACCATCGTTGTGGTAATTCATGGGAACCGGGTTTTTCCCAAAGGGGATGACAACACATTTTTTGGCAGTGAGCTTAAGGCCATGGTTCTGACACCAGTCGTTGGTCTCAGTGAGGCCTTTCTGTAGGATGTCAACATCACTTGGGGAGTTAATAATAGCTCTCAACTTGCAACCGTCTGCGAACTTTGTCAGCCAGAGTCCCTTCGTGTTGGCCTGGATTTCATTGAAGTAGATACCAAACAGGACAGGACCCAGGACCGAACCCTGTGGGACTCTACTCGTGACTGGTTGGCAGTCTGACTTGGAGTAAGCTACTTTCACACTGTGGGTTCTACCTGCGAGCCAGTTTGCAACCCACCTAGTAATATAGGGGTTGATGCCTAGCTTAGTGGCTTTTTCTACGATTCCTAACATATTAATTTATCTAACAAATATAACTACTGAATTTTTCCTCGCGTATTTTCTTCAGCTCATGTTATTTTCATTGCAGTCTACTATGAAACATATGTTCAATGTTTTTCTCACTGCAACATTCTTTTACTCATGTTTGTACTGTAACATGATACCTTGCGATTTAAAGCATCTGTACTTAATGTTTTGTAATGTAACATAATACATCATGATTGAAAATATCTGTACTTGCTGTTTTTGTAATGTAACATGATACTTTGTGATTGAAAATATTCGTATTTGATTTTTGAACTACTGTGATTGTGGAGCTTTTCTCCCCGGGCCTCTGCTGAAAATGGGTACTTTCTAACCTGGCCCAGTCAGACTTTACCAGTAAACAAATTTCAAATAAATAAATAAAAATATAAGAAATGAGACTGTCTAGCTGTTTTAGTCACTTGTTTTGAATTCCTACTGAAAGATCTAACAAGAACAGAGAGCTCCAACTCAGGAGTCAGGATCTGAACTGGAGAAGCTAAGCCACCAATGGGATAGTTTCTCACCAGGCCATGGACCAGAAGAGGACAAAGACAATTAGATTTGGTCCTGCTCTTCTGAATTTTGTGACAAGGCGTGGACTCGTATAGAACACTGGAAAGGCATATTGAAAATTTCAAAACCACTAGAGAGAAACATTACCAATATTAACAACCACATGCCCTGCTAAATTGAGCAGAATATGGGAGGAATACATTTCTCTACACAGGTTGATCTTTGAAGTGATTCACTCTTTGAGGATTCTGCAAAGACAAGTACTTCCAGTCTAGTACTGATGCTCAGGAAATCTGTCAGCATATTTACTTCACCCAGAATGTGAACAGCTATACAGGGGGTAATGTCTTCATCTCTGGCTCACTACTTCATATCCATCCCTCTCTGTATTAGAGGTACAAACACATGCCTCCATGCTTGTTTATTTGCCGCACAATGGACTGAATTTTGGACTAAACTTTGGTCTCAGCTCCTCTGCAGACCTCTTAGAGCAAGGAACATTGCCTAAAGAAGTGCCACCTAGGGGATGTGGAACTCCATTTCCAATATTCACACCCAGATCATGGAGGGGCTAAATAGTCCTCCTTTCCTTAATACACTAACATCAATCATCAGAACCTGCAAAAAGTAGTGATCAGGAAGAGAAACCCCACACCACTCCAAAGACCAATACACTGTTCTGAAAGAAGATTTGCTGATGAATGGTGACTTGGCAGCCACTGGCATTTCACCAGAGGTTCATAGTTGTTTACTAAGCTAACAACCATAAGGGCCTTTTCAAGTCCAGCCATGCATCCCAAATCTCCAACAAGTTCTGATACCCTTAATAAGTGTAAACAGGGGCTTGAAAGATGAAACATGCACAAGCAGGGGCCTGTGAGATGAACCATTTACAGGTTGCCTGTGTCCATTAGAGACACTGGTGCCAAACGAGGGATGAATTTCATGTTACCCATCCAATTGTCCAAGTTGTACTTGAATTGGGTTAGGGAGGAACTGTTTTATGGGGTAGTCTCTGGGATACATACTTGTCTCTCCAGCAGGTCCTAGTAACATCACAGGCAAGGACTAAGTCTTTAGAATTGGTAATTCTTGTGCTGTTTGTTTTGTGGATATGCAGGAGGTCCATCAGAGTGGGGTCTGACAATGCAGTGCATGCCAGACATAGATGTCTCCTCAAAAGCCTGTAGGAGATAGAATACAGGGATAGGGCCTTGAGGCAGCATGCACAGGACATTTTACTTAAACCCTGTATTCTGTTAGTGAGGAACCTTTGTGGACATTCCAATTATTGGACATGCCTGGTTAGGTACATACCAAAAGGGGGCACTGTACTAAATGATAGGTCTGATGAATGCCGAATACAGTGGAACAATGAATTCCTTGGACTTAGATGTCATATTTTTGTTTATAAGTTGCGCAACATAGAATGATTTCCACACTACTGCAGATATGTGATGGTCAAAGGCCAGAATACTGTCTGTGTGTGCCCCTAAGTCCCTGATTACTGGGGTCAGCTCTAAGGGATGTGTTGTCAATATGATAGTTACCAGGTGTGGATGACTTCCTGACGGATACTATTATGCATTTTTTGATATTTAGTTTTAGTCCATGGCTCTGACACCAGTTGTTTTTCTGTCTCAGACCTTTATGGAGAACATTTGTGTCAGTGTGAAATTCAATGACAGCTTCTAATTTGCAATCATCTGCAAATTTAGTCAGCTAGAGACCACTGACATTGGCCTTGACTTCAGAGCAGCAAATGCCAAAAAGGAGGGGTCCAAGGACTGATCCCAGCGGGACTCCACTTGTGATTGGCCTCTATGCAAAGGTGGACTCCCCAATTCTAACTTCCTGGGTCCTGTCTGTGAGCCAGTTGGCTATCCACTGGGTGACATACAGGTTTATACCTAACCTCTTGAGTTTGTCAACAATGCCCAAGTGGGGTATTTTGTCAAATGCCTTGGCCAAGTCAAAGTAGGCAGTGTGAACCATTTTGCCCTCTTCCATTGCTTTGCTGACCTTCTCAAAGAAGTCCACCAGGTTGAGTAGGCATGACCTGCCCTTGACGAAACCAAACTGGGTTGGGTCCAGTGTCTGGAGATTTACTGTATCACTATTGATCATTTCCATGGTAATTCTTTCCATGGCTTTACATACAAGACTAGTGAGACTTATGGATCTGTAGTTTCCAAGCTTTGTAGATGGCCCACCTTTGTGCAGACAGATGACTCTTGCTATTCTCCATTCATGAGGCATGAAGCCCATTTGGAAGCTTCAGTTAAATAGCAATTCCAGAAGACCTGACAGGTCATGTTTCATGCTATTTAGAAGGCATCCTGCAGCTGAACTGTTCCCTAGTGATAGCAGGAGGAGTTATATTTGGTGGTATTCCCCGAGTTAAGGTTGAGGGGGACAGAGGGGTAAAGTTGAAGCTGAATTTATCGGTCAGTAGCTTTGCTATATCTTCTGACTCAGTACAGATGGCACCATTTACAATGAGCTCTACACACAATTGTGTATTGCCTTTGAGGCTGCTGACATAGCTAAAAAATGCCTTGAGGTTGTCCTTGGCCTGGGAGGCCAAATTTACCTCAAATTTGACTTTGGTAGACTATTTGTCCTCCGAGTTGTTTATTTAGTTTGATGAGAGTGCTTTTATCCTGCTGGGTGCTGCACCTCTTAATTTTTGCCATGATTTTCTTCCTTCTGTTATACAGCCTATTGATTTTGTGATTCCACCAAGGTGGCTTGTTTTTCTGAGTTTGTTCTGTACTTCTTCCTGGTGGGTACAGCTGCCTCTATGCAGCTATTAGCATGCTTGGACATGGTTTCTGTGAACGCTTCTGCATAGGCAGCAGAAATTTTGCAGGTTTATAGTTCCTAACCGGGGATTCAAGTTTTTTTTACTTCAAAGGAGATCATTTTGTGGTCTGACCTTCCCAAAGAGTACATTACAGTAGGGGGTGTGCAGCACTCTCCCATATTAGTATGGACCATGGACTAAAACTAAATACCAAAAAATGCACCCCTGGTTGGTGTACTGATAATCTGGTCCAGGGAGTTTGTGTTTATAAAATCCAGGAATATATGTGCCTGTACACTTGGTGTCATATAGGATTCTCAGTTAATAGCAGGGTAATTAAAAGTCACCCATGAATATGATATTGGGTTCGATGGTAAGTGTTTCCATTAAATTTAACACATGGTATGGGTTTCATTGCTCATAGAGTGGGACATATAGCTTGCAAGGAAGTGGTACTGGATTTTGCCTATGGTGATTTGAACATGGAGCAGCTCAAGTGCATTGTCCTGTTTGACCAGCCTTGAGGTACATTTATTGTTGACGTAAATCGAGACACCTTCACCTTTAGTACTTGTCTATGTAATAGCTGGTCTAAGTGTGTGGAAGGCATTATAACCTTGCAGTGTTGGTGTGCTCTCTGTGGCTTTAAAACTACGTCTAAGTGACTGCAGAGACGTCAGCATTCTGTAAGGTGAAGAGAGCGTCTAGGGAGTGGAGTTTTTGTTGACTCTTTATAAAAAACACAACCTCAGAAATGTGAATGCAACCATGAAAAGCATGGCTGCCATTAAGCCCATAAGTAAAGCAAATGTATGAATATGGACTCTCTGTTGCATCCTTACCCAGAATGCTGAAGATGCAATTTCCAAGGCCCTTTCTGGAAATGGGAATGACCTACACTACAGACTTTCGAACTCTGACCCGATGAATGCAGTCTTCTAACCAAGGATCAAAGAAGAGCACTCCAAAATTACGTCAATCCTCAAGCGCCTGCAAGCACAGGAATATACAAACTGAGGTCACCAACAAGAATTCACTGAACAGTGGTCACCAAGTGCCAGTCATCCATGAAGTGGGATACACAGAGGTACTTCTGCAAAACTTCTGCTACCATGATTAATAACGTTAAAAACTCCCAGTATAAAGCAGCTTCTGTAATAAAGATTTGCAGAAGAGTTTATGAATTTAATTATGGCAATATATACAAGCAGAAAAGCTAGCCTTAAAGTTCATGCAGGACTGCTGGTTTCATTTACAGCATTTGCGACTTTTCTTTTTTTTTTTTTGGTGGGGATACAAGGTCAACAAAACAGAGACAAAAACAGTCCTCCTAAATTACAGTCATATATTTTTTGGAGAGAAAAATCTGCTTACTTGTGGGAGGCACCAAGTGACTGGAGTGGTACCGATAGGGTCTGAATCCCAGTACTGTCGATCATGTGGAGTAACCTGACACCACAGAGGAGGCAAGCTGTAACCTCTGCCTTCCAAGGATAACGTAGGATGACGACAGTGCATGCAGGTATGTTTCATTAAGTAGTTAACGGACCACCTGGGTCCATGTGTGTAAAGGTGATTTGTACCGCTAAACCCGGATCTCTCTCTCTCTCTCGTCTCTCTCTCTCTCTCTCTCTCTCTCTCTCTCTCTCTCTCTCTCTCTCTCTCTCTCTCCTCTCTCTCTCTCTCTCTCTCTCTCTCTCTCCTCTCTCTCTATGTATTCGAGTATTAAGGCTGTCCATCATTAACACAAAAGGAAACTGAAGGACTCTTGGCAGACATTCTGAATGCCTTAGTATCACACAAAAGTATTCAACTAAACCAAAAAACAAAAAAACAAACAAAAAAAAAATGAAGACTCAAGACTTCAAATAAACAGTTTGCTTTTAGCACTTTTTTCTTGACTTCTACAGACTAGAACAAAAGGAATACCTAAAACACTAAACTTTTTAAGTGACACTCCACAGAAGCTATCAAAGATTTTGTTTAGACCCTCTTGCCACTATTATAGTTCTCATCAGGACATTCTTAATATCAGTGAGAATTATTTTAAACCAGACATTGCTGGTATCTTGTACTTACTTTAAAAAAATCCTCATCTGTTAAATCGTATCCTTTCTATGTCATTCATAGGTTAATAGATTAGTACTAGGCTAACTGCCCATGTGAGCCATTTTAAGCCTAACCAATTATCCCTTATGAGACTCAAAGCCTGCACCTTGTGTTTGTAAGGCAAACACCTTAACCATTAGGCCACCTTCCTAACCCCCTCAAATGTTAATCTATATCACTATATACTTTGTTGATTACATTTAATGGCACAAACTTAACTAGTTGTATCATCAAGCAATTTATTCTTTTTTTTTCATGGTACTTGTTTATATTCACCACAACTATACCCCTAGCTTTGTTTTGCTTAGTAACCCTAATAGATCTATCCTCCATCAGCTTAATTAAAGCTTTTTCTTCATTATTCAAATTATACAACTGTTTTAATTTTTCTATATAAATCGTTTTTGAATGTCAAATCCACATGCTGTTAAAAATTGTGTAAGATTATTCAATGGAGAATTATACAAACTTTTTTTAAAGTATAACCTTCACCGATTTCCTTGTGCTCCAATATACAAATTAAATTTAACTTACGCGCAAATAATCTCAGTTCCGTACGAGTATTATCCAACCTTGCCATTCTGACTGGAATGAACAAAAAAAAACATTTTGCAACAATTCACATTCAGTTTTAGATAATAGTCGGTTTGAAACATTAAAAATAGAAATGTTATTAATGTCCTCAATATTCTCTGTAACTGTCCCAATGGTGCTGTAAAATTCTTATAATTCAGGCTCCTTCTCTAGTCTTTGCCTTTTCTTCTTCACACTATCCACCAGTCTTTCTCATGTTCTGTTTATACCAATGGAAAAAAATGTCATTCCACTATCCTGTTGGATATAACAATAAAAAAAAATATATCGCAATAGTAAAACAGTTGTTATCAACACAATCCCCCCATACTATATTTCTGCTGGTGTAGCTACATTCATTGTTACTTTCTCCTTCTGTCGTTTGTTACTATTTACAGGGTGACCATTTTTCACTTGTGATACTTTGCCTGTAGGTAATGTGTATGCTTGTGCTTTGTCATACACATTGTCTCTTAAAAATTTCTTACATTTTCTGTCTAAGTCCCCATCATGTTGTCTAATTCTATGCAAAACTCTGCTGACATTTTGTTTGTTACAAACTCCTTATGTTATTCTATTTCTGCTTATAAATCTGCCACTTCTTTATGATGTGCTGACATGTTGCTATCATTGTTTTTAAATTAAAATCCTCATAAGTTCATATCCCATTCTGTTGAACAGGTCACACAATTCTTTAAACATCATGGAGTCTTTCATAACACCAGTCTGGTACTTACTCTATTTTATACCTATAGGAACTCTGTTAGCTTTACCACTTTCCAAAAAAAAAAAAAAAAAAAAAACACTAGATGGAATATTCCACACAGTCAAAACTCGCTTTGTCCAACTCCGTTGTACCTGCCCAAACCACCACTCATATGCATTTTTAAAGATGTTCTTAAAACTCTCCCTTTATCTCTCATCAAACTGTAATTCAATTGGGATGTAACTCAGTTTGTCCAGAATAGTATGTAGTATCAACAGTGAACACATTTCCTAATAATATTGAGGGTCCATGTAGCCAAGTAATTCCACACACTCAAAAACACAAAAGGAAACAGAATGACTCTTGGCAGGCATTTGGAATGCCTTACTAGCACACACAAAAACTGGCCAGGTTCCCTCAGCACCATCGGCCTAGTGTGCAAAAGTACAGTTGTGTACACTTACCATAAATGTAGATGTTTGAGTGTATTACTGTTGCAGTCCTAACTAATGGGTTATCCAGCTCTTGGTACCCCTCGGTCGGCCAGAATACTAAAGGTAACTAAAAATTACATCAGTTGCCGTCAGTTGTAAAGGACGTCAGGGCGTCTGATACAAAAGGAGCCAGCTGACGTAATTTCCGCAGTCTTTCTTGCCAAAATAGTCAGGAGCCCCCAGAAAATAAGGCTTAAACCAAAAACAAATTTGACAAATACAAATTCAGCCTGAACCTCAGGAAAAGAGAATAGGAGAGGACCAAAAAAGGGGGAAGGAGGAAGGGAAACCAGGACTGCAACAGTGAATACACTTGAACATCTACATTTATGGTAAGTGTACACAACTGTACTATGTTCATCGTGTTTCACTGTTGCAGTCCTAACTAATGGGTTGATTACCAAAGCCCAGAGAAAAAGGGGGGAGGAACCAACAGCATCAAGGGTTGGAGATAATGCCCTGCAACACAGCAGTGGCAAACCCTGCCCTGGCAATTGAAAACAGAGTCAAATTATAATGTTTTGTGAAAGTGTGAACAGAAGACCATGTGGCAGCCTTCAAAATGTCTTTAGTAGGGACACACCTTAGTAAGGCTGCAGAAGTGGAAGCTGCTCTAGTTGAGTGGGTCCTAACCCCCTGAGGAGTAGCTTTGCCATGAAAAAAATAACAAAAAGTAATGCAATGTGCAATTCATTTAGAAATGGTAAGCTTAGAAACAGCCTTGCCCTGGGCTCCAGGGGCAAAACTGCTGTTTTCCGAAGGTCTTTAGTCCTGTCCAGGTAAAACCTGAGCTGTCTGTGCACATCAAGAGAATGTAGGACCCTTTCACCTTTATTTTGAGGATTAGGTAGGAAGGTGTATGGATTGATTAAGAGTCAGGCTAGAAACCACCTTAGGCATAAAGGAGGAATTAGTTCTCAGAGAGACTATCTGCATGGAAAATAAGAAAAGGCTCCACGGCCATCAAGGCTTGCAGCTCCGAAACCCTCCTTGCTGAAGTTATAGCCAAGAGGAAGGTGGTCTTCCAAGAGAGAAACTTTAAATCTGCAGAGGCTGGCTCAAAAGGAGGAAGAGTGAGTTTTTTCTAGAACAAAATTAAGATCCCAGGCTGGAGTAGGTGCTCTTCTGGGAGGTTTTAAGTTGCAAGCAACTCTGAGAAACATTTTCATCAGGGGATGAGAGAAAATGGGTTGTTCAAGAGAACAAGGAGCAGAAATGGCTGAAGCATGGATCTTGACAGAGGAAAAAGAAAGGCCACCCTGAAGCAAATCAGCCAGGTATCCCAGGATCAGAGGAAGGGTAGGCTGAGAAGCAGATTGCCCTCTAGCCTGCATCCATTGAGAGAACCTTTCCCATTTGCCAGCGTAGGACTTCCTAGTGCTAGGCCTCCTGGCCTCCCTCAGTACGTCAACCACCTGTTGGGAAAGGGGGGAAGAAATGGAAGTAGTCATGCAATGGAGCCATGTTGCCAAATGGAGAGACTGAAGATGAGGATGTAGAATGTTTCCCCTTTCCTAAACCAAAAGATCTGGCTGCAGGGGAAGATGCCAAGGAGGAAAAAGGGAGAGACTGCGAAGCAGCAGATACCAATGCTGTATGGACCAGTCCGGAGCTATGAGAATAGTCCTTGGTTGTTCGCCCCTGATCTTTACGAATATTCTGGGAAGAAGAGGAAGAGGAGGGAAGGTGTACACTGATAGCAACGTCCAAGGGAAGGACAGAGGATCTACTTTCCAGGTTCTGCTGTGATGCTGTCTGGTGCAAAAGAGAAGTAGAAGATGGTTGTCTGGGGAGGAGAAAAGACCCACCTGAGGCGTGCCCCAAGGTTGAATGATGCTGTAAAAGACTGCTCTGTTCAGCTGCCACTCGTGAGGATCCAGGGTTTGCATGCTCAACTGGTCTGCCAAAACACTGAGCCTTCCTGGAAGAAATTGAGCTAGGAGATGCAGGTCCAGGGATGCTGCCATGAACCAAAGATTCATGCTTTGTCTGCACAGGGGGTAAGAGTGAGTCTCTCCCTGCTTGCTGATGTACCACATGACTGTGGTGTTGTCCGTTCTGACATGCATGGACCCTGGCAAAAACAAATGCTTGAAAGCTAGTAAGGCCTGCTGAACTGCAATCGACTCTGTTAGATTTATGTGCAGGTGCATCTGCTGGGCGTTCCAACGTCCCTGTATGCATCTGCCATCTAGGTATGCTCTCAAGGCGTAGTCCGATGCGTCTGCAGTCAGAACTTGAGTGGCAGGAGGTGTTCGAAAAGGCATGCCTTTGTTTTGTAGACAGGTTGTTGCCCACCACAGAAACTCCGTCTGCAGAGATGGAAACAGAGGAATCATATCCAGGTCCCCTGTGTGTGTTGACACCACATGTTCTTGAGGTACCATTGCAATTTCCTCATATGCAGTCTTGCATATGGAATCATGAGAATACAAGATGCCATTAATCCCACAGCTTGCAAGTATTTCCTTGCAGGGAGATGGGACAGGCTTGCCAAGTCCTTGAAGTAATCTGAAAGAGTTGTCTGCTTCTCCTGGGTGAGATATATCATCTGGGCGGCTGTGTTCAGACTTGCAACCAGAAATGTTATCTCCTTGGATGGTACCATTTTTCATTTTTCCTCGTTGAGAGTGTAACGCAGGAAAGAGAAAAAAGTCTTTACGAATTCCAGATCCTTTAATAGCTGTTCCTGAGAACTTGTTTGAAACAGACAGCCGTCCAAGTATGGGTAAATCTGAATTTTCTTCTGCCTGCAAAAAGCAATGACTGGGGCCAGGTGCTTTGTGAAGACTCTGGGAGCAGTAGATAAGCCAACTGGCAGTGCAGAGAATTGATAATGTTACTTGCCCATTCTGAAACGAAGATACTGCCTGCAACTTTCCCTGACAGGGACGTGCAGATAAGCCTCTGAGATCCAAGGTTACCAGCCAGGAATCCTTTTCTAGCAGTGGTAGCAACTGATGCAGAGTAAGCATTTTGAACTTTGGAATTACGAGAAAAGATTTCAGAATGGAAAAATCTAGGATAGGACGTCAGGTGCCTTCTTTTTTTGGAACTAGGAAAAGCTGGAATAAAAGCCCTGGCCTACCTGCTGAGCAGGAACTGATTCTATTGCTCCCAGATGAGACAAAGACAAAATTCGTTTTTCTACTTCTGCCCTTTGGTTTGCAGGAACGTCCGGGAATCCCTTGGGAGCTGGAAAGGTGCGGAAAGAAAACTTGTGCCCTAGGGACATCATTCTAAGCACCCATTTATCGTCTGTGATAGTGGCCCAGACATCTGCAAAAAGGGCCAACCCCTTCCCCCTAAAGGACTCTTCAGGCAAGCAAGAACAGGCAGAAGTTGTAAAAAGTCATTGAGAGTGTTTTGAATGAGATGCAGGCTTGGAGCTTCCTGCAATAGGAATGAAAATCTCTATGGAGAGTCTGCTTTCCACAGGTAAGGCAATTATTAACATTTTCTGACATTCGTTAAGGCAAGAAAAGAGGATCCCCAATGAGGTTACTTAGCTGCAGTAGACTTCAACTCTTTTAGTTGGAAACCAAAAAAGGTAAACTGCCAACTGGCACTCGTGCATGAAAATCTTCTGCTTCGGGCTCCGCGGCAAGGAAGACTGAGGAAGTGACATCGGCTGCCTCCTTTTGTATCGGACGCCCTGACGTCCTTTACAACTGATGTCATTTTTACTTACCTTTGGTATCTGGCCGACCAAGGGCTACCGGGAGCCAGATAACCCATTAGTTAGGACTGCAACAGTGAAACACGATGAACATCCTAAGGAAGTTATTTAACCAGACAGTGCACCATGGTCTTCACTGTAAAGGGCACTTGAGTCCATTAGGCTTCCTCAGGTAACAAACTGAAATAAATACATAAATAAATGTATCAATTTATGAAAATATATTTGTTAAAGTCTTATGATTCTAAATGAAAGAGAACTTGTTCAACATTAAAGCTCGTCAAAGATGTTAACAGGATATCAGTATGGTCCTACTTCTACAAAAGTCAGGAGTCTTCTTATGTAACAATGCAGGTGTGGAGAAATCTATAAATGAGATAATGACGCCAGAATTGCAACACTTTTTGAATTTGATATAATTTATTAGTTATACTAAAGGCCTACAAGGGGAAATGAGACTGAAGAAATGGGGAAAGACGAACACAGACGCTACTTGACGACAGACTCTGGTTTACTGGTAACTAAGACAATATTCAGGCTCTGTGAACAAAGTATTTATTCCTGGACCTGGAAAAACACAAATGGCAAGACCAGATTCTACTTAACTACAGTTTATCAGTTGCATAACCCTTTACCATAGTAACACCCATTAAATAATGATAAAACAAATACACACGATCAACCACAGCCAATACCCTGGACATACAAGATGGTTACACACTCATCAACAACTTGATAAGAGCTCTCCCAGGGTGAAAACACACAGTGAAACAAAGCTAGTGAAATATTTCAATTTGGGCAAATCTCAGTTACTGGCTAGTTGCACAACAGGTAGCACACTTGCCTTTGGTGCAAACGTTTGCAGGTTCTTTTCCCATGACACTGCAGTGCAGCATAAGGGGGGAGGGTGCTTCACTCCTGAGTAGCCATCCTTTGCATGAGATGTTAAACTGAGGCCCCATCTGCTTGATTTGGATGTAAAAGATCCCACAGTACATACTGAAAAGAGTAGGAAGTTTTTTGATGCCCTGGTCAAAATTCTCCTAGTAGTACAAATACCACCTTGGGTCTCCCCTAAAACAGGCTACTAGCCTAGTGGGACTAACCCAGTCAACAAAGGATGAAAAATAAATAAATCATTACATTACCCAAATGCCAACAAACTGAATGTAAGAGAAAAGCAACCAGGAAAAAACAAACAAAAAAAAAAAAAAAAAACTTTGGCTGAAAAGGATCTTACAACTGTTCAGCAAAATGCAGTAGTCTTTGGTATAGGAGAGGCTTCCAGCAATTTAGAGGAAAAAATAAAATCAAATACACTCAGGCGGTGTCCAGGATAAGTGAAACACTGAAATAACATATACTGTCAAATAAAACAGATAATAAAATAGAAGAAACTTTAATTAGCTATTCAGATCAATTGATAAGACTGCAAAAATCAGGGGTTAAAATGAAGATAGGCTGGCTAAGCATGAGGCATGAATAAGAACCGTAGTTTCAAAAATATAACTTGAAGACAGAGCAATAAGATAAAAACCTGAGATTTTCTGCTGTACCAGAGAAAATGGAAGGAAAATACTGCAAAAATTTTACAAAAGTACAAATATGCAACTGGACTGATGTGCTACTGCATGGTTTTGAAAGAGAGGGAACATGGTGTGTATGCTCCAAATCTGGCCATAAGCAAGCAGCCAAGACCTACATTATTAAAGATGCAATCATGTCCTCAGAATGAGCTGCTGCTGACAAAACTGTGGTGAAGGAACAAGTCTTAAAAACTGGGGACAATGATTATTCACTGTACCCCAAGCAGAAAAGAAGCATGTTTATTCCAGCAATCATGGAATGTTGAGAGGCATGTATCCAGATACCTTCAAAATAATTTTTTTTCCCTGGAGGATCAAACATATTTTTGATGCAGAAGCAGCTAAGGTGGAAACAAAAAGGTTCATCCAACAAACAGTAAGCAAAGGGAGACTCGGCTTCTCACTCTTCTAGCAATAATAAAGATCGCAAGAAGACATTGCCGGCGAAACCTTTTCCAAAGTTCCAAATGAAAATGCTTGAGAGAGAGAAAAAAAAAAGCACTGGAGCAGACTTGAAGAATCAGTAGTACATTGAACTTGAAACTAGAGAAAGATGTTGGGGCACAGATTATCCGAAGAACAGCAACATTGTAAAATTAGTGAATAAATAGGAGACCATAAAGCATCAATCCCACAAGATACAGGACCAGACACGTGAAATATGGCAAAGCAAGAAGAAAGACGGGAATTCAGCAGAATGCATTGAAATGGTGGGTGAACTGTAAAGCATATGTATCACTTTATGTCATTAATGTTTAGAAGACTGAAAAACTACAAGTAAAACAATTTTATTCTTACTAGTCATATGTAAAAACATTTCATTTTGTAAAAGTCATGTTAAATTATAAAGCAAACTAAAAACTGAATGAACGATATCCAAACTGCCCAAGATGTAATTCCAGTTTTAATCCAAACGCACAAAAACAGAGAGCACAACAAAGCAGCAGCACCAATTGGTGAATTGGTGCTGCTGCTTTGCTTTGCTTTGTTGTGCTCTCTGTTTTTGTGCGTTTGGATTAAAACTGGAATTACATCTTGGGCAGTTTGGATATTGTTCATTCAGTTTTTAGTTTGTTTAGTACTATTCAGTACTGTTTTTGGTTCCTAAATTATAAAGCAGTTTTGTGCAATGTGCAGTCACTGGTATTTTAAATTTGAGGTTGGAGAGGTCACAGTGACTGTTGTACATGTTAAAGATATTAAAAGCAAGAAAATGTTTCCTTGTAAGATATCCAGGCTTTACAATGTAACAAGGTAAGAAAAAGACAGCAAAAAAAAAAAAAAAAAAAAAAATCACATAATGTTTTTATTTTGAGCTGCTGGGGGGAGTAAATAGAGTATGGTTTATTACCTTATTTCTGGATATACTGTATTTCCCCTATTTTTACAGATGTGGATATTTATTGTCCTTGACTTAAAGAGTAGACAATTTATCTTATGTCAAACAGGACTAAAAATAAGAAATGATTAAGACCTGAAAAGTAGTAGTTATTTCTTACATTTGCAAAGTCCTTGGCTATTTTTTTCACCATTAGCAAAAGCTTTCACTGGGCGACAAGTCTACAGTTGTAATCAGTTAATCATGATCGATCTGAACACTGTTTTCTGGGTGTAATTTACAAAGATTCTTTTTTTTTTTTTTTATTACCAACTGTTTTCACTTCAAGATGAGAAGTCTGAAGGTGCATTGAGAGGTCTGAACACTGTGTGCTGAAAGTATGCATGCTGTTTACTTATTTATTTATTGCATTTGTTAACCGGAAAAGTCCACTGGGCCTACAAAGAGCCCATTTTCAGTGGAGGCCCGGGGAGAAAAGCTCTGCAATAATTATAAGCAAAAGTAAAATAAAAATACATAGAACAGAGTAATATGAGCAGTACATTCACATTTAAAGAACAATAAATAGCAAAAACAGTGATAACATTTACAATCAGGTACAAATGTGGCAGTAAAAGATGACAAGTATTTAAACAACACATGAGAGTAAATATATCTGCAGAATTCTTAGCAGAGTGGGGTGACTACAGGGTAGAAAGGGAGGTAGCAGCAGGGCTATAGGAAAAAAAGAGTCAAGTTAATGAGACATCAGGAGGTCATTATGGTAGAGAGGAGGAGAGGAAATGTTTGTAATTGAATAGTTAAAGTTGAGACTCCAGGGAGAGGAGTCAACCATTGGGGTTTATATGTTGAGGTACAGGAGCATAGCTAGTGGGAGGAGAAATGTCATTTGAGGGATTTTTTAAAGGATCCAGGGTTGCTGATAGTCCTGAGTGAAGGAGGGAGATTATTCCATAATTTGGAAACAGTATGAGAATACAACATCTGACCGGCTGAGAGCTGGAGTTTCTCGACAGACAGTAGCATTTTGTTTGCAGACCTGAGGTGGCGATTAGGACAGTACATAGTCAGTATGGAAGAGAGAGAAGGGCAGGTTTCAGGTCGATAAATTATCTTGTGGGCTACAGTTAGTTGTAGATAAGTGAGATGGTGAGGCAATTCTAGACAGTTTAGTTGATGCAGAGAGGAGCAGTGGTGGGTAGAAAATTTAGCATTTGCAAAATTTTGCAACTTTGTTGTAGCAAGAGTCAAGTTTAGTTTTTTTAAGGAGGACTGTAGATTGGTGAGGATGGTGGCACCATATAGCAGAGTTGGAAGCAGGAAGGATGATACCAGGGCCTTTTTAGCGGAGAGGCTAAGAAAATAGTTGTGTCTATAAAGGGCACCTAGCTTCTGATGGGTTTTTCTGATGTTACTGTAGATGTGAACATCAAAAGTTAATTTGTCATCAATGACGATTCCTAACAATTTGGTACTCGGGACAACTTCGATGACAGTGATGGACTGGGAGCGAACAGTGAATAGTGACTCATCAACAGGGGTAGATCTTGCAGGGGTGAACATTAAGAGTTTTGTTTTATTGGAGTTAAGGGCAAGATGGTTCTGAGACATCCAGGTTTTGGTGGAGATAAAGGCTTCTTAGATGAGCTGCTGTAATACAGTGGCAGATTTTGAAGAACAGATGGTCGAGTCATCAGCATATTGGATGACAGTGCAGTGGGTCAGGGTGGTGTGAAAGTTATTGACAGATATACTGAATAGGAGGGAAGTCAAAATTGAACCTTGGGGAACGCCTGTATTTGTATTGATGAAAGGGGAAGGAGAGTGCTGCCATATACGAAACCAAACTGTGTGGGGTCCAGTGTTTGAAGTTTGCCAATGTCTTTGTTTATAAGTTCCATGATAATACATTCCATGGCCTTACAGATCAGGCTCATCAGACTGATGGGCCGGTAGTTCCCGGGATCCAAGGTGGATCCCCCCCTTGTGGAGTGGGATAACTGTAGCTGTGCGCCACTCAGTGGGCACAAAGCCTGAAATGTGGCTATGATTAAACATGACACTTAGGTGAGGTGCCAGTTAATTTTGTAGTTCATGTAGTACACAGCCTGGGATGTTGTCTGGTCCCATGGATGCTGTATTCTTAGCTTCAGAGAGTGCGTTTTTTTTACCTGTGTGGCCGTTACTACCGGAATTTGGCAATCTTTTGGTATTGAGATGGGCCCTTTAGGGGGTGAGAGGGGGGAAGAGGTTTGCACTGAATCGATCTGCCAGGATATTGGCAATATCCTTGGATCAGTATGTTTAATGCCATTCTGTTGTAGCTTAGAGCAGATCTGAGCATTGCCATTTAAATTCTTGGCATAGCTCTAGAATGCCTTGTGGCGGTCTTTGGAATCTTTGGCAATTTTATTTTGTAACTAGCTTTGGAGCATTTTATGAGGGATCTTAGATTCTTACTGAGGCTGGTAAGGGAGTTTTTTGCATCCTGGGATTTTCCTCTTTTCTGCAACAGTTTCTTCCTTTTGTTGTAAAGTTTGTTTATGGTAAGAGACCACCAGATTGGCTTCCTTTCTTTGGAGGAGAGTGTCTTGGTTCTATTGGGGATGGCACGATTCATGCACGAGTTGATGTGCTCGTACAGTGCCTTAGTGTAGGATTCAGCAGTCGAACTTTCAGTTCCCGTCTGCATGGGTGTCATGAAGTTTGTCACTTCTGACTTGAGTAGCATGAAGTTGACTTTGGAGAAGTTTTTTACGGAGGTTTCCTTACTGGGGGGTGAGGGTGGGATGTGGATGTCGAGGGTGATTAACTTATGGTCAGACCTGACCAACAAGGGGGTGACCATAGGTGTGGAGCATCGATTTCAAATGTTCCTAATGACCAGGTCTAGGATACTGGAGCTCCTGAAGGAACTATGGATTAGTTGATCCAGGATGCTGGAATTTATGAATTCCAAGAACAGTTGGGCAAAGGTGTTGGTACACGAGTAGTTTTCCCAGTTAATGGCAGGGTAGTTGAAATTACCTAGTATTAGGGTGTTTGGTTGTATCTTAATATTTTCCATTATGTTTAGAAAGGTGTAGTGAGAATCTTGGGGCATGGTGGAGGATCTGTAGCAAGCTACAATTTGGATTGCAGTCTTACCTAGTGTTAGTTGCACCTGGAGATTTCAGATGCATTGCATTGGGCAACTACCCTGGTGCTGTGAATATCCTTGGTGAATATGGACACTCCTCTACCTTTAGTGTTTCGGTCCTGGTTTGGTGGCCGAAAAGTGCGGTAAGAGTTGTAGCCTGGTATTGCAGGGGTGCTCTTTGGAGCTTTGAACCAGGTCTCAGTTACTGCACAGATAACTGATTTTCTCCATTTTTAGGAGTGCCTTGACAGAGTGCATTTTGAGGTTTAGACTTCTAGCATTGAGTAGAATTACCTTCAGATTATTCACTGTACACCAGGCAAAAGAGAAGTAAATTCATTACACTATTCAGAAAATGTCGTGATGCACGTTCATAAGTAGGTACTAGGCTATCGGCATAAGGGCCTAAGTAAGCCTAGCCAACAAGGTTCCCTGGCTTATGCCACCAAGAAAGTTATTTTCCTGTGCCCCTGTCGAGCAGAGCCACAAAAGTGATCCCGGGGTGTATTTCCCATTTCCCATCTACTCATCAAGATTTTTCTTGAGGAGTGTTAATGAGGAACTTTGCTCGACATAGATGGGTACCTTGTTCCAGAGTATGGGAATCTATCCCTCCAGCATGTCCTGTTTATTGTTATGACAAGGTTTAGGTCCCTAGAGCGTTTAGCTCAGAGGTATTGGGATTTCTTTAGGTGTAGCATGTCCAACAGCTCCGGGTTTGACGTAGCTTTATATGTTAGGCAGAGATCACCTTGGAGTAGACGATATGCTATGGAGTAAAGCTGGAGTTTTTTTGAGATGGTCAATGTAGGGCATCTGTTTCAGGCCAATAATCCTCTTTGTAAGGTATATCTGTGGCCTTTCCAGCTGCTGCAGATGTCTTGTAAGGTACACTCCAAAAGGGGCGTTGTACTTTATAATGTGTCTAATAAGTGTCGAACAGAGGGGAACAATGACCTCGTTTTTTCCTGGATGAGAACCCTTTTGTGATGGAGTGCAATGTAGAAGGACTTCCCGACTACTGTGGCGATGTGATTATCAAAGGAGAGACTACTGTCCACCTGGGACCCAAGGTCTCATCACACATTTGGAATTAAGTAGACTGCCGCCTATGTGGTAGTTCATAGGTACAGAGTTTTTACCAAACGGGATGACAATGCACTTTTTGGCATTGCGCTTGAGGCTATGGCTCTGACACCAGGCATCTGTCTCAGTGAGGCCCTTCTGTAGGATGTCCACATCATAAGGAGACTTGACTATGGCTCCTAGTTTGCAGTCATCTGCAAACTTTGTTAGCCAAAGGCCTTCTGTGTTAGCCTGCACTTCAGAGAAGTAGATACCAAACAGGAGAGGTTGCAGGACTGAACCCAGTGGTACTCTACTTGTCACTGGTTTGAAGTCAGATTTGGAGTCTGCAACTTTTACAGTGTGGGTTCTGTCAGTCAACCAGTTCGCATCCCATCTTGTGACGCAGGGATTTATACCTAGTTTAGTGAGTTTAACTGTAATTCCAGAATGGGGGATGGTATCGGAAGCCGTGCCGAGGTCAAGATAGGCTGTGTGAACCAATTTATCCTCGTCTACGCCTTTGGTGACTGCCTCAAAGAAATTGATCAGGTTCAGGAGGCATGATCTGCCTTTCAAAAACCCGAACTGGGTGGGGTCCAGAGTTTGGAGGTTACCAATGTCTTTATGAGTTCCATGATGATATGTTTCATGGCCTTGCAGACCAGGCTCATCAGGCTAATAGGGCGATAGTTCCCGGGATCAGTGTTGGCTCCCCCTTTGTGGAGTGGGATAACTGTCGCTGTGCACCATTCAGTGGGCACAAAGCTTGATGTGAGGCTATGATTGAACATGATGCTTAAGTGGGGAGCCAGTTTGTTCTGAAGTTTGTGTAAAACACGGCCTGGGATGTTGTGCTTTTGGCTTTAGACAGTGCAGCTTTTACCTGCGTAGTTGTGATTACAGGGACTCTGCATTCTTCCTGTATAGATATGGGCCCTTTAGGGAGTGAGAGGGGGGTAAAGTTAGCACTGAACCCATCTGCCAGGATATTGGGAATATAAGTTGGTTCTGTAATTTTCGTGCCATTGTGCTGCAACTCAGAGTAGATCTGGGTGTTGCCAATGAGATTCCTGACACAGCTATAGAATGCTTTGTGGTTGTCCTTAGAATCAGTGGCGATTTTGTTTTCGTAGCTAGCTTTGGAGGATCTTATATATATCGGATCTCAGCTTCTTACTAAGGCTGACCAGGGAGCTCCTCCACTCGTGGGATTTTACTCTCTTTTGCAACAGTTTCTTCCTTCTGCTGTAGAGTTTGTCTATGGCAGGGGACCACCAGATTGGTTTCCTTTTTTGGAGGATAGAGTCTTGGTTCTGTTTGGGGTAGCACGATCCATGCACTCGTGTAAGTGCTTATAGAGTGCATTTGTGTAGGATTCAGCAGTCGTAACTGTATTGTCCATCTGCATGGGTGTCATGACATTCACCACTTCTGTCTTAAGAAGCATGAAGTTGGCTTTGGAGAAATTTTTTACCGTGGTTTCCTTAATGGGGGGTGGGATGTGGATATCTATGGTGATTAGCTTATGATCAGATCTGACCAAAGAGGAGTTAAGTTCAGGTGTGGAACAGCGGTCACTCATGCTGGCAATGACTAGGTCTGGGATATTAGAAACCACAGATGTAAAACCAATTCCAAAAACGACTCAGCCAGTAGATCCAAAAACGAAGACATTTATTATAGTAATAGCTTTTCAGCACAAACTTGACTTCTCTCTAGCGCCTCGGCAAATGCCTTTAACAGAGTCTAGGATATTGTTACACCTGATGGGGGTATGGATAAGTTGATCCAGGGCACTGGAATTTATGAATTCCAGAAAGCGTTGAGCGAAGGAGTTGGTACACGAGTAGTTTTCCCAATTAAAGTAGGGGGTAGTTGAAATCGCCCATTATTAGGGTGTTTGTTGAACCCTAATATTTTCCAGTATATCAAGAAGAGAGGAGTGGGAATTCTGGGGCACGGTGGGGGATCTGTAGCAAGCTACAATTTTGATTGCAGTTTTGCCCAGAGTTAGTTGTACTTGGATAATCTCAGATGCATTATGCTGAGCAAATAGCCTGGAGGTGTGGATATCCTTAATAAATATGGACACACCTCCGCCTTTGGCGTTCCGGTCCAGGTTAGATGGCCGAAAAGTGGGGTACGAGTTATAGCCTGGAAATGCAGGGGTGCTCTCTGGAGCCTTGAACCACATCTCAGTCACTGCACATATATTGATGTTCTCTATTTCAAGGAGTGCCTCGAGGGAGTGCATTTTGAGATTTAGACTTCTAGCATTGAGTAGCATTACCCTCAGTTTTTGCTTGCCTGTTCCTGTTACGGTGGTGAATTTGTCATTTGAACCTTGCCTAAAAAAGGCACTAAAGGGGTGGCAAGAGCCTTAGCCAGTATCCGCAATCCCAGGGGCGACAGGTGCATGCCATCTCTGGCAAAGCATCGTGGTCTGTCAAGCATATCTTTCCAGGCAGACAGATACTGGATCCCCTTAGAATGGCACCAGAAGCTTAGCCAATTGCTGAAGTCAATCATTTTGTCCTTGTACTGCAGTATCATTCTGGGCAACGGCATGATGCTACTCAAGGCTAGGGTCATACCTGCCTGGGCTACAACATCGGAGAGCTCTTCCACGTCTCTTTTCATGTAGTCCAGGGAGGTACATCTCAGGTAATTCACACCAACATGGACAATGACAGAGTCATATTTGTACTTGTTGTGGAGTGACCAGTGTGGGTGGGTTATGTGGCAGATCCTGGCACCTGACAGGCAGCTGGCAGTAACCTTCTCCTTGTTTAGCCTGGTGAATGGGACATCAGTGTGCCTGACTATAGAGTCACCTATGACTAGTGTGTTGGGTACATTGTTTTGCCTTATGGGCTGTGGTTGAGTGGCACACTGAGTCTGTGGGCTATATGTCATTTGGGTTGTGTTGGGGGGTGGAGGTTGCTTGCATTTCTGCTTTGGAGGTCTCTGTTGCTTGAGCAGATTATTATTGAGAGCCTCTGCAAATGTTTTTGTGTTTCTATGTGTGGATTTTGGAGATGTAGGTTTAGTGGGACTATGTGATGAGTGTGGTGTGGTGCAAGTGTTTACCTTCTCCTCCACTGTCAAGTTCAGTCTTGGCTGGAGAGAGCTTTACCTCCAGTTTGGCTAGATAAGTGCATCTCTCATAGGTTGTAGTGTTGGTGTTAGGAGGAGAGGGCTGTCCGTGTACATGAGGTAATTGCTACCTTGCCCCAAGATGCCCAGATTATTCTGATAGACAGGAAAGAACACTGGGAGCTGACCCCTGGACATGCCTGAATAAAAAAAATATATTTTCCTCTAGACAAGTGAGGAAAGTGAGTACACGAGCTGTTTTCCTCTAACCAAGTGTGGAAAGTAAGTACAAAAACTGTTTTCCTATAGGTAATGAGGAAGGTTGAGTGCTGTAGTAATTTGTGGCTTAGCTTATTTAGTACTTATAACGTGTTCTGAACAAGTGCTGAGCATGAATAAGCAAATTCAAGTGTTAAAACTAAGAATCTGTATCTGGACTAGACTAGCTGCAGAAAAGAAAAAAGTGCAAATGCAGGCTTTTAAATCAGAAAGTTGAGAGAAATGGAAAAAATGTCTAAATGGGGCTCAGGAGCTTACAAACAGTCCTGGATACAGCATCTGGACTACACTAGTTACAGGAAGGGGGGGACAAGTACAAATGCGGGCTTTTAAATCAGGAAGTTGAGAGAGAACTGCCCAAATGGCCAATAACTACAATTTCTGGGCCAGAAACCACTCCTTACGTGGTAGATAGGTTACCTAGTGCTTACCACTCCCACTGATAAGCTAGCAGGCTTCCCTCCAACACAGCTGCTTGAACAAAGGATGCGAAAACAAAGGTGGGTCACAATCATAGTGAGCTGAAATTGCTGCAGCATGAATCTTTATGGAAGAGAAGGACAAACCTTTGTCCAGTAATTCAGTAAGATATTGAAGAGCCACACTCAAATTAGGCTCAGAAATCTCCAAATTCTTTGCTGTACTCCAAAATAAAAATCTCTTCCATTTTTCTGCATACACTTTCCTTGTACTAGGTCTTCTAGCTTCCATAATCACATTTAAAACTTGTTGAGGAAGTTGAGACCTGCTGTGTTTCAACACAGAATATGCCAAGCTGTTAGATGAAGAGAGTGTAGCTTGACATTGAGCAGATGACCGTCCTTCTGAGATAACAGATGAGGAATCAGAGGTAAAGGCCATGGAGGCTTCTTTACCAGACTCCGTAGTAGAGGGTACCAGTGTTGCCGAGGCCAATCTGGAGCTATCAAAATCATCCTTGGCCTGTCCTGTCTGACCTTTAACAGTACCTTTGGAAGAAGAGGTAGAGGTGGAAAGGCATACACATGAAGGTTTTTCTCCCTGTTCTAGGCCTAAAAGAACCTTGAGCCCTGCCCTTACCACGTCTAGACCTACCCCTAGACTGAGAATCATAAACAGGATATGTCCACCCTTTAGCAGGCCAATTTCTACTAAACTTCGGTGGCTGCACCTGCAAAAAATCTTTAACAGTTTGCATAGACTTAGCTTTGTCCTCCATTTTCTTTAAAACTGCTTCCACAGGCGAACCAAACAACACATCAGACTGTAAAGGAGCATCCAAAATCCTTGTCTTAACATGCTCAGCTAAATTCTGATCCTTCAACCAGGCATGCCTGCGAAGAACAGAACTGGTAGCAGCCACCCTCGATGAGGCCTGTACAGCATCAAAACCACATTGCAAAGAATGCTTACCCACTTGTTCAGACACATGAACCAAATCCAGCAACTCTTTACACTCAATACCTTCCGCCAAAGCATCCACCTTAGATTTCAATTGTGAAAGGAGATAATTCTGATATTTTAGCATGTGAAACTGACAATTCAAAGCTCTCATGGCTAGAGTGGAAGAAGTATACACTTTCTTTCCCCACCTATCCAAAGCCCTTGCCTCTTTATCAGTGGGAACAGGATTTTTAACCACAGAAGCCTTTACACCCTTAGGCCCTTGAGAAATAGTTTCTGGGTCCGCCCTAGGACTCTTAAACAAATATTTATGAGCTTGGGCACCCTATAATACCTATCAGGCTTAACAGGAGCAGGAGGCAAAGAGTCAGGGTTCAGGAAGCCTCTGCAAAACATCTTCCACCACATTCAACACAGGAGGAATAGCTAAAGGCCTATGCTGGGGTAAAAATAAGAACTCCTAAGCCTTTTCCTGAGTCAGAGTAATCCTGGCCTTCCCATTTAAAGTGCTCCCTCATGGAATGCAAGGTCTCTGAAAATGAGAAATCCTCAGGTGGAGAAGCTGTAGGAGTGGAATCATCCACATCAGAATCAGAATAAGTAGGATACTCCTGCATATCTTCCACAGAAGATTCTGAAGCCTCTGAACACTGTTCAAAACTATCAAACTCCGGTTCCACCCTAGGCCTCTTATCAGGCGGGACATAGAACCCCTAATCATAGTAATCAAATCTTCTGCCATTTTAAGCATATGTTTCTTAGGTACAGAACCCGAAATGCTAGGAGAAGCCCCCACTGAAGCTGAAGTAGGCCTACCTCTCAAAGAAGTTTTGGCAACAGAAGGAGAGGCCCTAACTACCTTGGGAAGAGAGGGAAGAACAGTCACCTGAGAAGCCCCCTCAGCCTGGCCTACCTCCTGAGAAGGCACATCCTGTAAGAGTATAGTTTCTGCCTGGGACTCCATGGAAACTCCTGGCAAAACCTCCGGCTCCACTGAGCCTTCTAAAGAACCGACGTCCGGGACTGCCGGTTCCTCAACCCTAGGCTTCACTGTTTTATCCTTGCGCTTCTTGGAGGCGGCCGGAGCATCCGACGGCATTTTATAATTGCAACGCTTCCCAAACACTAACCTGGCACAGTCTAACCTCCTCTTAATAGTGCGTTTGTTAAACCTAGCACAAGAGCGGCAACCAACAACGTCGTGCTCAGGCCCTAAACAAGGTATACACAAGGTATGATAATCTCTATGAGGTATCTGTTTCCCACAAGAAATACAATTATTCACTTTTTCTGACATCCGGTAAAATACTGAGGCAAGAAAAAACTAAAATGTTCCCCAACGGGGTACTTAGCCAACTCTGTTTCGGTCTGAAACTCCGGTTTCGGAAATATTTCAGTACGCCAACCTGCACTCGCAAAACTGCTTCTGCATCGGACCATGCGGCAAAAAAGACTGAGGATATGACGTCGGTCATGCGCATTAGTACCCTGACGTTCTGACGTCAGTCTAATGCGCCCTGACCGACGTCAGCCTTATACTCTGGTATTCGGGCCGACTGGACGCGGACTATACCCAATAGTCAGGACTGCAGCAATGGAAGACGAAGAACATCTACAATTTCTGGGCCAGAAACCACTCCTTACGTTGTAGATAGGTTACCTAGTGCTTACCACTCCCACTGATAAGCTAGCAGGCTTCCCTCCAACACAGACAGGCTTGGGGAGCTCAGAAGCTTACAAACAGTCCTGGATATAGATTCAAACTGCTGTATCTAGCTGTCTTCAAGGTATTCTTCCCTGGAGGGACAAAATCACTGTTTGATGAAATGCATGCTAAGGAGGAAATACAAAAGTTTGCCCAGCAAAACTTGAGCTGTGAAATAGGAGATTCTGCATCTCATTCTTCTGGTAATAAAGACCACCGAGAGACTGTACCCTTAAAACGTCTTCCAGTATTTCAACTGAAAATATTGGGGAAAAGGAAGGGAGCATGAAAGTTGACTAGAAAAATCAAGAGTACAATGAAAATGAAGCAGAGACAGGATATGGGCGACGGAGAAGAACAGTAATAAAAACAACAATGTGGGATTACAATGCAATAATTACATTTTTGACATATGACAAAACAAGAAAATCTAGAAATATTGGACTTTTTCAAAATCTGTTTGATGTGTGGGGGACTAAAGTATATGCCCTACTTTGTGTCATTAATGTTCGTAAAAATGCTTTGGGTAGGGGAAGAGAGGGGAGAATGCTAACTGCAAGTAAAAAAAAAAACACTTTCTTTTCTTAACAGTAATATATTTGTGGTGCATGGTTTTCTTTGCATGCTATTTTTAAGTGCAATGGGGATTGTAAACAGGTGTTTTTCTTTCCCCCCTCTTCTCTTTTTCTTCTTGTACAGTTTTGATAAATACAGGCAATGAAATGATCAAAAAAAAAAAAAAAAGAAAAAGGGAGCCTGATCGAAAAGGCATGACAAAGTTCAAATTAATGTGCTTTTTTCATTCCTGCATGATGAAATGACTGATTAAGGATCTTTGTTTTAAGGGAGGGAGCAAGTAAATGAAAAAGAATATTGAATAATAGGAGGCTTTTTCTAGTAATTGCATGTAAGTACACACTAAGTAGTATTTCTGCAGCTGGTTTTCATGTCTCCATGGAGACAATCTGATAAAGAAACTGGAGACAGTCTGGTGGAATGGAGTTGGCTAAGGGAAAAGAAAAACAAAAAGAACAGAGAAATTGGTTAGGACATAATGTTCTCTGAAAACAATCAGGGGTTTTCCTAGGTGTGACAGCTTTAAAGATAATGCAAAACCAATTCGATCTGAAGTAAAGTTTTCTCAGTTTAAAATGCATGGGTATATTAATATAAACAGGTGCTTTTGCTTTTTCCTTTTTCACCTTCTCTCTTTTTCTTTGTTCAGTTTTAAGAAATGTAGGCACTGCAATGAAAAAAAAGAGGAGGTGAGGAGATGGGGGGGGGGGGGTCTGGTGAGGAGTGTGTGACAAAAGAAAAATCAGAGTGCTTTTTCCCATGCTTGTGACTGTGTTAAAACCCTAGGTGATATCCAGTAAAAAGTTTATTATAAAGCATGCAAACAAAAGAACACTGAATAGTGTAAGGCTTTTTTTCTGATAAACAAGGTACCCTTAGAAGTCTTTGGTGTGGTTTGCATGCCACTAGAAGACAATTTGATAAAGAGAAATTGCTTTGATAAAGTGCTTACTGAAAGCATTCAAGTGTTTTCTCAACTGGGAAAGCTATAAAGACATACAAAATCAAATATCACTTACTAGTAGCACAGGCTGTACCTTGTATCTTAGAATGATTAACCTTTCTTTTTGGTTAACTTTAGCCTGTCTGTGCAGCTATCAACTTAGAACTTATGTTCTTATTAGGAAGCAAAAACTTCAATATTTGAAGATTTACATAGTTGTGTGTGTTATTAAATTAACAGGTTTTAGGAGTTTTTTTTCTGGGGGAGGGGTTTTCAGAAAAACAAAAAAGTTATACAAGATATGGCATAGGCACAAGTGGATACTGCAAGAAAACTGTATAAAAGACCAACCTGCTGAACAGTATATAGATGTAACATAAAAGATGGAACTAGACATTTAACAAAAAAGCAGTTATACATACAAGGTGGTAATAATAACTATATAAGAAAATTATGTTTTCTGTAATGTCTTTCAATCTGAATGGTCTTACAGATAAACATAAAAAAAGAAAGAGTGGTGAATTATATTACAAAATGTAGAGTGCAAATAGCTATGTTACAGGAGACTCGCCTGAAAATAACTGAACATGTGAATTGGATAAAGAAAGGTTTTCAAGATGGTTATTCAGTGGAATATCTGGGGCAAAGGAAAAGAGGAGTACTTATAGCAATTGCAAGACGAGCTCCAATAGTGAGAGAAAAGGGGAAAAAAAAAGATAATGGAAGATACAAAGTACTAAGGGGCTACTAGATAGGGAGGAGGATTACACTGGCATGCATTTGCATCCCCCCTAAAACTGCTATAATGGAGCTTATGAAACTCTGAGAGAAATAATCAGCTTTCAGGAATATTACTTATAGGTGGAGACTAGAATTTGCTTTGCAACAGTGAAGATGTGTCTGGGGGCCTAGAATGGAAAATATAACAAAGGACAGTAGATTTTTGAAGACATTTATGAAAATGTTTGGCATGGAAGATGTGAATTCAGTACTTGGAGTTCAGAGTGAATTTACATATTACTCACCAAGCTACAAGAACTGGGCAAGGCTAGATAGATTTTATATCTCACAGGAACATGTGCACTTAATTGAAGGTCTTGAAATGCACCCAATAACTATTTCAGATCATGCACCAATAATAAATAAAAATGCAAGGTAATGAAATAAAAATGAGAAACTGGCACTTTCCCACCTATCGGTTCAAGAGAGGAATGCAAGGAATGGGTTTTGGAATTAATTCAGGAACTACTAGAGAAGACATAATTTTCTTCTGAAAACATAGCTAGGGAGGTGGGATAAAATTAAAAGTGGAGTTTAAAACTAGGGTGGAAATAAAAGAAAGGGAGATGTGGTTAAAAAGTAACAAGAATTATTTAGAGGGATTGACAAATGTTAAAGTTTTGCAAAATAGGGGAATCTTTCAGAACAAGAAAAGGAGCAACTGCAGAATGCTAAACAGAAAATAAGAGATTACTTCAGCAATATGGACGAGTTTAGAAAGATTGCTGTTAAGCAACTGTTCTTTGATAATAATTCTAGAGCACAAAAACTTCAACAATTCAGGCAACAGAAAGTGGAAAGGGCCGTCACCAAGCTTAGGGAGCCTATGACAAGGAAGATAACAAGAGACCCTGTAGAAATATTTCGGAAATTTTATGAAAGTTTGTATAAAGCAGATAAATATGGAAATCAAGGAAGGGTACAAATGGAAATATTTATAGAAGAATTAAATATACCAAGGTTAGAGGTAGATGAGGCTCAATTACTAACAGTTATAATAGGAAAGGCCGAGATAAAAATGTCTATGTATAGCCAATCTACAGGAAAGTCTCCAGGAATAGATGGTATTCCTGTGGAAGTTTGGAAGTCAGGAGGGGAAAAAAACTGATAAAGATCTGGAAGGTTTTGTTTAACAGTATATTAAGAGGAGGAGAAGTACCAGCATCCTGGAAGAAGGCGATGGTAATGGTAAATACCTAAAGATGGTAAAGATCCATCGGATCCAGCTTCATACAGGCCCATTTCAATATTAAACCATGACTATAAAGTGTTTATATCTACAATGGCTAAAATAATAGCAAAGGTGATGGGAAAATTGATAAGACATTTATAAATGTGGTTCTGTGGAGGGGACGCAAACATCTCACAATATTAACAGAACACTGATGATCCACAGGGAAGCAGAATGTAAGAAAATACCACTTTTATTGTTGGGTCTTGATGCACAAAAAGCATTTGACAGAGTAGACTGGGACTTCATAACCAGGGGAATGGAAGCATTTGCTTCCCCTGATACAATTAGAAGGGTGATCAGAAGAATATACGAGGGATCAGAGGTGCAAATTAAGGTGGGTGGTGTCCTCTCTGATAATTTCTGCTTGAGTAGAGGAACCAGGCAGGGTTGTCCACTTTCCCCTTTGTTGGCTGCAATATATTTAGAACCACTGGCAAAGAAAATAATGGATTAAAAAATTCAAGGATATAATTGGTATGGTAGTCAGGAAAAGCTGGATCTGTTTGCACATGATATTATTTTATACATGGCAAAACCAGAATGGGAAATTACAGTGTTGTGGATCATTTTAAGACAGTTTCAAATCTTCTCAGGATACAAAATTAATTAAGCTAAACAAAGGCAATAATGGTAAATTATGTACCCACACACAAACTGGTCCAACAATATCCATATTTATGGGGACATGATAAAAAAAAAAAAAAGTGTTATGTACTCACCATAACTTGTAATCTGTGCTATCCGGTGTCTTTACCCATCATGGACAGGTCTTGGATCCAACCTCAGATCAGAGCCGGCAACTGAAGGACAACTCCAAAGCTCAAGCTCCTCCCCTTCCCATAAATCCCTTGCTGACCCACAACCCTCAGAACGAGTTTGCTGAATAAAGAAAAAAGGCAGTCTAGACTGCCTATAGAACTGAAAATTACTCAAGGGAAGACATCCCTCTGTATCTTCCAAATCTCCAGGAGGAAGAGGGAAGGAGGGTGGGAACATGATGAATAATGACACCGGATAGCACAGATTCTAAGTTATGGTAAGTACATAACTCATCTGATGCTATTCATGTCATTATTCGTCACGGATGGGTCAGAGTCCCCAGTTACTATGAACCATGGGAAGCCTCAGGAAAGGCTATGCTGGAGCACAGAGGAACCAAAGGAAGCCCTGTTCCTAGACACCAAATCCAGTTAATAATGTGCAACAAAGGTGTGGGGATTAGACCAAGTAGCAGCAGTGCAAATCTCATCCAAAGAAAGCTTAGCCAAGAAGGTAGAAGATATGGCTTCTGACTTAGTAGAGTGAGCTTTAACTGGTCTGGAAAGATAAACGTGCCTGCTATTATTAATGTAGGAAATACAGCTGGTGATCCAATGGAAAATCACTACCTCGGTAACTGCCAAACCTTTTCTGGCCAGACAAAAGGCTACTAAGAGCTGATCCAACTTCCGAAATTCTTCTGATTATTCACACTGAGCTGAACGCAGGAGGGGTACTGACCACAACCTTGATCTGTGATATATAACAATAAGAATCCTGTTTTCTTGCTTATTTTTTTTTTTACTAGTTATTGCTTATTCTTACCATTTATTGTTCTTTTAATTGTCTACTGTTTACTGTACTTTATTGCTATAAACTAATCTGCACTGTTGTACTGCAAGTGTCTGCCTTACTGGGCCTGTTAAATCAGTTTTGTTACTGTCTCACTGTTTGTAAAGCTTTTTTAGCTAGTTTTATTTTGTGAAAGGTATTAACTGGAAATCTTCTCCATTTGTTATGCATCCATTTTTGTTCTGATTTTCCTGCCAAGCACTGTATCATGTAACTGATTTGTTTGCAGTTAAAAGCATTCTCTAGAGTCTCCTTGCACCTTTTTCTGCTTAAAACGTTCATTTAGTGTCTCACTGCTCTTGGTCTGCAATAATAAAATTTCCGTAGTGTTTTCTCCCTAAAACAGTATAACTAGTAGCTGTAGCATAGCCAAGTTCAGGTTTGCTGTCTCTGGGCCTGGTTGGTTGCAGTGACCGTTTGTTCTGAGCACATTTTCCAGGCCATTTTGGATTAGCAGAAGCCATTCTTCACTTTAGTGAGAGGATCATGTTGATTGGCCACTGGCTGGTAAAGGTTGCCTGGTCTAGGGCTTGAAGTAAGCACTTGTTGGTTCTTTTGAGCTTTTTTTTTTTTTTTAAGTTGTTTCAAGTTTGTACCTTCTGGCATTTAAGCCCTACCTTTGAGAGGGTTTCTGCTTATTCACACTGGGCTGAATGGAGGTGGGGCACTGACCACAACTCTGATCTGTGATACATAACAATAAATATCCTGTTTTCTTGCTTATTTTTATTAGTTATTGCTTATTCTTACCATTTGTTGCACTTTTTATTGTCTGTTTACTTTTTACTGTATTTTGCTGCTATAAACTAATCTGCACTGTAGTACTGCAATTGTCTGCCTTACTGGGCCTGTTAAATCACTTTTGTTACTGTCTTACTGTTTGTACAGATTTTTTTACTTAGTTTCACTGTCTGAAAGGTTCTCCATTTGTTAAGCATCCGTTTTTGTTCCGATTTTCTTGCCGAGTGTATCATATAACTGATTTGTTTGCAGTTAAAAGCATTCTCTAGAGTCTCCTTGCTCTTTATTTTCTGTTTAAAACTTTTGTTTAGTGTCTCACTGGTGTTTTTTCTGCTGTGATAAACATTTCTGTAGTGTTTTCTGCCTAAAATAATGTAGCTAGTAGCTGTAGCATAGTTTCCCACCCTCACTCCCTATCGTTGTCTTGTTCTTAAACTTGGTGGCTATGCAGTTGCCCACCCCTACTGTAAATTTGATCTGGGACACTCCTCCCAGTCCAGTCTCATTAGCTCATTCTACCTAGTACAGTGAGAACATTTGGGAAGACCAACCCCCTTAGTTTCTTAACCTTGAATCATCTTCTGTTCCTCCTTTCTCCCATTCCACTTTACTAAAAAAAAAAAAACACTTTATTCAGCTGCTTTTATAGTATTTGTGTTTCCTCCTCCTACTCTATTACTTCATCTTGCTTTTTCTGCTAATTGTTCTCTAAAGTGTTCAATTGCATCTTTTCTGCTGCATTTATTACTGCTTATTTTTAGCCTGTTTACAACCACCAAGGCCTAACCATAAACCCAACATATTGGTCATAGGAGACTATTGTGAGACACACAGATGTGCCTCCCACCAGGTTGGATAAGGAGAAAGTTATAATAAATGTTGGCGTGAACGACTTGAAACGTACCTCCGTGGACTATATGAAGAGAGACAAGATTGAGCTTGCTAAATGTGTGTCCCAAGCAAATATGTCCCTAAGCAGCATTAAGCAGCATTCTACAGTCACCCAGAATGATGCCTCAATACAAACAGAAAATGATTGATTTTTAACAACGGGCTTAGTTTCTGGTGTCATGCCAGAGGGAGCCAGTATCTGACCAGATATGATCGACACACCACGATGTTTTGCTAGAGATGGTCTGCATCTGTCTCATTTGGGCTTCAGGCTTCTGGCAAAGGCCCTTGCCTCCCCACAGTGCAATTTTTAGGAAACGTCATGAGGTTGATACTACCAACATAAATATTTCAACAAAACGCAAATCCAAGGTCATGCTACTAAATGCTAGGAGTCTAAACATGAAAATGCATTCATTGCAAGCATTCTTAACCCTGGAAGATGCTGACACTTGTGCAATCACAGAAACCTGGTTCAAAGCTGCAGAGAGCACCCCAGCCTTACCTGGTTACTCATCCGATCATACATTCAGACCTAAAACTGTGGGCAGCAAAGCCAAAGGAGGTGGAGTTTCAATATATATTAAAGACACATACACCTCCAGGCTGGTCAAACAGTATGACAAACAGGAGACAATCCAGGTGCAGTTGACCATTGACAAGAACCTTATTCAAATCGCAGCTAGCTACAGGCCCCCAAATTTGACTCCAAATGCCCTCTCCACCTATGTGCACCTCTTCGAGTCTATCAAGATTCAACCCTTTATCCTAATCCTGGGTGACTTTAACTATCCAACCATACACTGGAAAACCTACTCATGCCAGAACACAAATGCCCAGAGATTCCTCATTTTATCAATGCAATTGCCTTGGAACAGCTAGTCGATACCCCCACAAGAGGTGATAATATCTTGGATGTGGTATTAACCAACATGAGCAACCACTGCAGCACCCCTATAGTATCATCCTCCCTGGTAAGATTTGAACATAAAGCAGTCACTTTTCGAAGTCACCATCTCCCCTGACCCTCCTCCTCAAGCTAGAGGCAAACAAAAACTTCCCCAGAGCTGATTACAATCTCCTGAGGGATGGTATAAACAGCTTCACAACCCCCACCCCCTCTCTAGGAACAGGCACCAACATTCAAATCCACACCAAAGTACTATATGACCATTTATATATATGCATGGAATCAGGAACATCTGACAGGGCAAAATTATCCTCTGCGAGGAAGAGTAAACCTGTTTGGTGGACATCTGCAATACATAAACTATATAACAAAAGGAAAAAATTGCTGTCCAGCACCAAGCAGTAGCAGGTGCCAAATTGGAAGAAATCTCTCCTTAGCCTGAACAAGCAAATGAGAGCACTAGTGAAATCCTCTAAAGCCAACTTCGAGTCCAAATTGGCCGCATCCACTAGAGACAATCATAACTATTTCTTCACATGCGTCCGCAATCTCAAAGGAAGCACCTAGATCAAGGTCACCACATACACAAATGCTGTAGATATAGCCAATCTACTGGCTGACAGACTCAGTGAAAACTTCACCCCTCTGTCCCTCCCATCAGTAAGTCAGAACATCCCGAGTACCTGCCCCCCTCCCCATATCTCTAAGGAACAGGTCATCACTGCCCTCTCAAAGGCAAAATATACAGCCTCCATGGAAAATATACAGCCTCCATGGGACCCGGTAACATCCCAGGCTACATCCTACATGAACTTAGGCATGAACTTGCAGCACCATTAGGCACCCTATTCAACCAAAAGCCTGAGTACTGGCTTTGTCCCAGTCAAGTGGAAGACAGCCACTGTCATCACTTTACACAAAGGTGGAGCATCCACTGATCCAGGAAATTATAGACTCATCAGCCTAACTAGGCTGATCTGCAAGGCCATGGAACAGATTATCATGGATCTTATTAACAGGGATATTGGCAACCTCCACACACACCACATAGTTTGGTTTTGTCAAGAGGAGGTCATGTCTGTTAAATCTGGTCAACTTCTTTGAGACAGCCACCAAAGCCATGGATGAGGGGAAGATGGTGCACATCGCCTACCTTGACCTGGCCAAAGCCTTCGACACTATTCCCCATTCGGGCATAACAGATAAATTCTCTCAACTAGGCATCAATCCATATGTTACCAGATGGATAATAAACTGGCTCACTGATAGAACCCACTTAATCAAAATGGGGGAAGCCACCTCAAGCAGTAGACTCCGTAACAAGAGGTATACCCCACCGATTGGTCTTAGGGCCTCTGTTATTCAGGATATACTTCTCTGAGGGGCAGGTCAAAACCAGTGGGTTATGGTTAACCGTTTGCAAGATGACTGCAAGCTGGGCGCGGTCATCAATTCCCCAAGTGATGTGGACGTCCGCCAAGAGCATCTCACCCAAACAAATCACTAGTACCAAAAACATGGCCTCAAGCTGAATGCCAAAACACGTATTATCATCTGCTCTGTGGAGAGTGACGTCCTCACATATTACATTAATAACAACATCCTGAGGATGCAATCAATAGTGAGGGATTTGGGCACCCTGGTTGATAGCAACCTGACTTTTGACCACCGTGTTGCTTCTGCTGTACCGAAAGTTTTCTACATGGCCCACCTCATAAGTAAGGGTATCTCATCCAGGGACGAAGAGGTCATAACATCCCTGTATTCTTCTCTTATAAAGCCAATTACTGAGTACAATGCCCCCTTCGCAGCAGCTGGAGAGACCACAGAGGTTCCTCACCATGAGAATCCAGGGCCTCAAATATCTACCCTACACAGGCTAAAAGCTGTCCCTCTACTCAGTTTCAAACAGACTCCTCAGAGGTGACCTCTGTCTGGCATACAAAGCAATCTCAGACTCTGCCTTGATGGGACTGCTGCATATCCGCAAGTCAAGCTCCACTCGAGTAACCCGTACAGGCGACCTCAACCTGCTCTGTGATATCAATAGGACTTGTTGGTGGGACAGATTTGTGTACCAGAGACTCCCCCATCTGTGGAATAGACTCCCTCTCCACATCAAGCAGAGTACCTCATTATTCCTTTTTAAGCGCAATCTGGATAACTGGATAGGAAACAGAAAATAAACCCCTGGGATTCCACCTGTGTCCTTACTGGACAGGGGCTTTGGGCTCTGACTTGACTAAACATGGGCTAAACTTTGGGTAGGCTTATAAGGGCCTTACAGCCAATATCCTAATAACTTCCTATGATCCTATGAAGATAAAAACGTGTCTATGGACGTCCAAACAATGCAACGTATATTCCTCTTTATTAAAATAATTGGGGAAGAACACAGGAAGCTGAATAGATTGGTTAAGACTGGTCTCCGAAGCTATCTTAGGGATGAATGAAGAATTAGTCCTGACAGACACCCCATCCTTGTGGAAAGCAATGACAGGGGGCTTAATGCTGAGAGCCTGCAACTCAGAAACTCTGCAGGCAGAAGTAATAGCCACCAAGAAGGCCATCTTCCAGGACAGGAATTTAAGATTACAAGATGCTGCAGGCTAGAAGGGCTTTTGTGTCAAATACTGCAACACCAGAGTTAGATCCCATGGTAGGGAGGGATCTTGGATAGGAGGTCTGTGGAGAAAGATCACCTTGAGAAATGCCTTGCATAGTCTGGAAGGAAAGGTGCGACTTTCATTTAAATGAAAATTAGAGATGGCCACCAACTGGACTTTAATCATAGACAAACTAGACCCTTCGTGAAAAAGGGAGGTCAAGAACAACAAAATGTCAGGAATAGGGGCTGAAAAAGGGTCTAGATTGCATTGTCTGGCCCAAATAGAAAATCTCTTTCATTTACTGGAATACACCTTCTTGGTACACAGAGGTTAAGATAATACTCTTAACCGGAGAGGGAATCCTGGACTGGGAAAGGATCACTGAAACTGGAGGAACCATGCGGTTTGACGAGGAGACTGGAGATTGGAAAGAGGACGCCACCAAAAGTGGGAATGAGATCCTGGGGGATCCAATATCCATGGGAGGATATTTTAGATGAGACCAAAGCAGGGAGAACCACGCTTGACGAGGCCAAAAATGGCAATAAGGATGAGCGGAGTCTTCAGGTGAAGGGCTTTCTGGAAGACATTGGGAATGAGGGGAGTTGGGGGGTAAGTGTACAGAAACCCTGATGGCCAGTCATGACCCAGAGTGTCCCTGGATGACTCCCCCATCGGGAGTGATCAGGGCAAAGTAATTGCTGCATTTGTGGTTGATTGGGGAGGCAAAAAGATCACAGTAACGAAGACTCCAATGGTCGACCATTCAACGTGCTATTGACGGATTAGGGGACTACTAACTAGTGAAGACTCAGGACAGATCTGCTGAGTTTATCGGCTAACACACTGGAACTGCCGGGGATGTGCACTGCAATAAAAAAGCACCTGGAAGACATCACCCATTCCCACACTCTCATGGCCTCTCTGCACAGGGGATAGGACCGTGTTCCCTTTGCTTGCTGATGTACCAGACCACAGCCATGCTGTCCATCTGAAGTGCTACAGTCCCGAGAGGGAAGTAGTCCTGAAAGGCTTCCAACATTAGAAGGACTGCTCACATCTCCAGGATGTTTATGTGCAATTTAGTCTCTATGGGGGACCACGTGTCTTGAACTGTCTTTCCCGGAAAATGCCTCCCCACTCCAACAGGGAGGTTTCCGTGGTCACCGTGGCCTTGGGTTGGGGAAGACAGAAGGGTCTGCCTAGAATGACATCCTGAATTTGAAGCCACCATGAAAGGTGATTTCTGCACACTTGAGAGATCCTGATGGCCATGGACATGGGGTGAAACTGAGCAGACCATTGAACCATCAGGGTCCACTGAAAAACCCGCATGTGATATCTGTCAAGAGGTACTAACTGGATAGCTGTCGCCATCAAGCCTAGCACCTGCAGGATTAAGTAGGCTGTGGGATCATCTAGAGTCAGCAACCGATGAACCTGGTCCCGAATTATTTGAACTCTGGGGAGAGGAAGTGCTGCAGTCTCTGAAACAGTGTCCAGAAGAACCCTGATAAACTCTAGGGTCTGACACAGGGAAAGATTGGATTTGGACAGGTTGACCGTGATGCCTAGATTATGAAAGAGGTTGAGGGTATAGTCAGTGGCCATAGCAAATTGATGCCTCGTGGGGGCCATAAGGAGCCAATTATCCAGGTACAGGAAGACCTAGAAACACTGCAGATGGAGATGAGCTGCCACCACTGACAAGCATTTGGTAAACACCTGGGGGACTGTGGTGAGCCCAAAGGGCAGGGCTCTGAACTGGTAGTGACTGGCCCCTAACCGAAAGCACAGGTATCTCCTGGAGCAGCTGTTGACTTTGATATGATAGTACGCATCCTTGAAATCCACTGAGCACATCCAGTAGTCCTTGTGCAGAAGAAGCAAAATGAACTGAACAGGGATCATCCAGAACTTAAACTTCTTGATCAACAGGTTCAGTTCGTTGTGGTCCAAAATGGGACAAAGGTCCCCAGTCTTTTTGGGTACCAAAAAGAAGCAAGAGTAAGTTCCAGACCCTCGTTGTCCTGTGGGGACCTCCTGGATGGCTTTTTAAAGGTCGTGGACCTCGAGATGAGCCGACTCCCTTAAGTGGGGTGAGATGTCCGGCAGAGAGCTTTGAATTGGAAGGGGCTGAAGAAAGCGTATGAAGTAACCCTGGAAATCTTTAACACCGACTGATCTGAGGTGATACTTGCCCAGGTTAGTGGGTGAAGGAAGAGTCATCCACTGACTGCCTTCAGGGCAGGATAGCCGGGCACAGCCTCAGGAGTGCTAAGCGGGCATCTCCAAGAAGGGTTCCTGGGAGCCCAGGTTCTGCAGACTCCCTCTGCCTCTGGGGTGGCATCACCCATTGAATCTCCTACTTCGGCCAGTAAAAGAGGATTCATGAGGAGCATTCTGGAAGGAGGGCAGAGTCCTGCAGAACCAAAGTTACTTACTGCCCCTCCGAGTCTCGGAAAAGGATTGCTGAAGAGCAGAGAACTTGATCCCCATGGCAGGCAGAGTCTATCCCTCCTACTTGTTGTGGGTCTAAGTTTCTTTGATGGAGGGACTAAACAAGGTAGATCCATCAAAAGGGGCATTAGTGAAGGACACCTTAAAGGGTTCCGCAAACCCAAAAAGGTGAATCTAGGAATGCCTTCTAATGGTAATGCCTGTACCTGACACTCCTGAGGTGGCCTTTGCTGCACTGGAGATCAACCTCATCGAAGCAGTAGTCAGGGAAGTTAGAGTGGATAACTTCAGAGAGATCAATTTACGGCTCTCCAGAGGCAGCAACTCTGAAAGGGAAGTGGCGAGCACTGACACCAAGTCCCTCTGCAGCCAGGTGAAATGTGCCATGTAATGGTTGCTCTCAGTTCGAATGTAGCTGAGGCAAACACAAACTTTCCAAAGCGGTCAAATCACCCGACACTGCCTGTTCGGGGATGGACCATGGAGCTCTGTTCAGCGAGCTCCTTTTTAGTAGCTGCGGCCACCACAATGGCATCAGCGGGGACACCCTTACTCGAAAAGGTCTTACACTTAGGACTTAGAAATGTGTCAGGCTTTTTAGGGACTTCCTCCATTGTGTCCGGCTGCTTCCACGTCCTGTTGGACATGAGTTGTATGAGCTCATTGGCAGGGGGGATACCCAGGTAGAAGATGGGCCCATCCTGAAGGCCTTCAGAAACATGGATTCCTCTGAAAATGGGGTGGGGGAAGATCAAATGCCTCTTTGCTCGAGAATTTTGAGGATACCCCCAAAGGACGCATCTCCTTTGACTGGAGTACACCTGGACTGGCTTCACTGCTGGCTAACCTGTCAGCCATCAATCTGAGAAGAGGCCCAGTTAGATATGAAATGGGATGCTGAAGTCTTACCCAAGGATACAGGACATGGGCAGATACAAGTAGAGCGGTGAAATCCTGTATTACATACATTTCTTGGAGACAAGGAACTGTGTTTTGCAAAGGTTCTGACATCAGAATATGGATGACTGATGTAAAAGTACCCCAGTTACAGGGACACAGGTAATGGACCTGCCTAGGAAATGGTGATTAAAACTGCTGTACCTCTGTTGAAAACAGTGAAGCTGTTACTGTTTGAGGCCCTGTGACCAGCAGTGAGCATGATATGGGCATGTAAGAAGGGGGTTGGGAAAATATCAAGAACAGCTTTTGGGAGAAAGCAAGTGTCCCAGTATCCTTCAGACTAAGTTCTGGAAAAAACATCTCCTGCTGTACCTCTAACATAGCCCTAGATAAGTTTTGCAATGTAGATGGAAGCAATAGCAATTAACTGAAGTGTTCTGAGAAGCTCAGTGGTCCTAATGCCAGTGGATTACAGTGTTACAGTCTACCAAGGAAGGACCATTACTTATTAGATGCAATGTTCAGGGTGGATATCTGATGAAGGTAGGAAACTGCTACTGTCAAAAATACATTTTATCAACAAAGCTCTCATTTCTTTTTTTTTTTTAATATATTTATTGAATTATCACTTAAGACATTGATAAACACATTTATATATAAAAAAAAAACTATACTGACATGGTCTCAGCTATAAACACTACACCTCACATATATTATTATCATCATCAATCCAACATTACACAAGTTGCTCAATTTCTGCCTTCCCTTAAACCTCACTGCTCCTCAAAAACATTATTCTGTATGTATAGTTCCCACAATTTCCATTTTTCTATGTAATTTGCTCCTATTCTTTTCTAAAGATGCCACTTCCAGTTCTTTTACCTCAGTTACAATATTTCAAATACCATTGGCTTAGACTTTGATTTCCATTTTCTAGTAACTACTTTACTGGCAACCACCAGAGTAAACTTAGCAAGGCCTTACTATGTCTAGGTAATTCAGATCTTGTATCCTAGCTCAAAAAATAATTTCCTTGGTTATACCCATTTGCTCACCCAATATCTCTGGCAGAGCACAGTACTTACTCTGTAGGGAATTTTTAAAGTCTACCAACTCACAACACCCTCTAAACATATATTCCCAATTACTCCTTTCTTCCCCATCACACCTCCAACATTTGCCATCTACTTGAGGGAAACTGAGTCTGTGTGGGGTATAAAAATACCTATGCAAACACTTCCAAGGAAAAATCCTAAATCTTCAAGACTTAGTTGCGTATTTGGGAACCATGCAGACGCCCTCCCATAGTTTCCTTGTGAACTGCTTAAAAACAGTCTCTCTTTCCAATCTTTTCTAACCTCCCCTGATTATTATACAGTTATAGTGCAATATTTTACTTGCCTACTAAATATCCCTTTTTAATAGCAGCTTCTGTTCTAGATTCAACTAAAAACTGTATCACAGTAAGCCTTTCACTTAGGATTCCCTTATCCCTTTCTCTTAGCCTATACGCCATCAATCCCTGATAGGGAAGGCAGTCTCCAGCCTGCATTCCAAATTTCTTATTGGCTCTTCCCATTCTATTACCTTTCCCTCTCTAGTTATTTCCTCCCAACACCTTGGTTCCTTTGTCAGTTTCCTTCAGTAAATTCCAGCCCCCTCTTGCCTGTTCTCTGTATCTGCAGTCATTGTTATCTGCAAAATCTTCTTTCTTCATTCTCATTTTGGCTTAAATGTTAGAATATTTTCTGTTACTTTATGAATAGAATATTCTGTATCGCTCTTGCTATTCTTCTTAAAGATCTGCATTCAAATTACCACTTCTTATTTCTTGAAATTCCCCTCTCCTTCATCATCATCCCTTTCCACTTAGAATTATATTTTTTTGCTTGTGTTATGTATATGACTCTTATCTCTAAAATATCTCTTCAAATCAGGTAATCCTAAACCACCTTGTTCTATTGGAAGGATAAAAAATGCTCTCATTCCTTGACCTGGACAAGACAGAATTCCTAACACATTGCTAATACCAAATCATCTTCTTTTGGCTTTTTACCGGTTAGGGGTCGCCACAGCGGATCACCTGTCTGCTCATGACTGGCAGTGGAGTTTTACGGTGTTGAGTTGCCAGCCCAACCTTCCACAGAAGGCACACAAATGCACACACCTAGGGCCAATTTGGAGTGTCAAATCCACCTACAGCATGCCTTTGGGATGTGGGAGGAAACCGGAGCACCCGGAGGAACCCATGTGACCACAGGGAGGACTTGCAGACTCCGCACAGAAGGCACCCCAGCTGAGGATCAAACCGGAGAACCTCTGGTTAAGATTATCAAACTACCCAAATTAACCACCTCATCTGCAAAACTCTGTTCAGAAATAACCCAAAAACTTAGTAAACAAACAGGAGGTCTTGTGTACACGAAGCTAATTAAGATTAGTCTCCCCACTACAAAATACTACAAATCTTGAACAGCACAACATATCAAGTCGAAACACTAAAACAACAAAAGAACACCAGTGCCTTGGCATAACACAATAATGTATTTTAAAAATAAATAGTGTTGAGTCAAGGCATTGGTACCCTTGCTGTTTTAACACTACAAACTTAATGGTAAATCCATCCATCTATCCGCAGCCTGTTTAATTTGTTTTAATATGTGCCTCTTTCACCCACCTGCTATTCTTAATGCCACAACCTTTTGCAAAAAGCATAAATCTGGACAGGTTGCTAACAAACCCTACAAAAGTTATGTAGTTAAGTTGAGATTAGACACCTAACACTTCTCATGCAAATCGTAGAAAGCCTGCAGCACAATTTGTATTTAACAAGGCAGTAATGAAGAATTTGGACATTACATGCTCTTGACACACATAAAGATAGCACTTTCTATGAAATTCTGCCACCCACCCTCATCTGATGTTTACCCAGTCTTACTTTCGAAGTAGGGATTTTAACCATATAACAGTAGCTCTCACACTGGTTCTGGAAAGCTACAATGTGAACTAGGCTATTATATCTAAAATCTCAGAAATCCACTCGCTCGAGGCACTCCTTAAAATGGACAACATCGACATTTGTGCTGTAACAGAGACCTGGTTCAAGGCAGTAGAAAGCACCCCTGCACTACCAGGCTACAACTCATTCCACACCTTTCAGCCCCAGAACTTGGACCGAAGCTCCAAAGGCGGTGGAGTTTCCATATTCATAAAGGATGCACACACCTCCAGGCTGGTAGCCCAACATAACGCATCAGAATCAGATGCAGCTAACACTGGGTAAGACAGTGATTCAGACTGTAGCTTGCTATAGGTCCCCAACCATGTCCCAAGAGTTGCACTCCACATTCCTAAGCACCCTGGAAAATATTAGGGTCCAACCTAACACTCTCTTACTAGTTGACTTCAACTACCCCTCCATTAACTGGGTAAACTACTCATGTACCAATACACTTGCCCAACATTTCCTAGAGTTCATCATTTCCAATGCCCTGGACCAGCTCATTTTTACCCCCACTAGAGGTAGCAACATCCTTGACCTGGTCATTACTAACATAGGTGACCGTTGCTCTACACCAATAGTCAGCTCTTCCGTGGTTAGATCCGACCACAAACTAATCACCTTGAAAATCCACATCCCTCTCAGGCCCCCCCGCAAAGGTAACCACCATGAAAAACTTCTCCAAAGCTAACTTTGGGCTCCTAAAAACAGAGGTGGCTAACTTCATGGCACCCATGCAAATGGAGAATAGTTGTGTGACTGCAGAATCATACACCAATGCACTGTACGAACATGTACACAAATGCATGGATCTCGCCATACCCAATAGAACCAAGATGCTCTCCTCCAAAAAAAGGAAGCCAATCTGGTGGTCCCCTGCCATAAATAAACTACAACAGAAGGAGGAAACTGATGCGGAATAAGGTGAAGTCCCAAGACTGGAAAAACTCCCTTATCAGCCAAAACAAAAAGTTGAGATCCCTCATCAAACCCTCTAAAGCTAGCTATGAAAACAGAATTGCAGCAGATAGTAAAGACAACCACAAGGCCTTCTACAGTTATGTAAAGAATCTCCATGGCAATACCCAAATTTGCTCTGAGCTACTGCACAATGGTACCTCCTATACCGAGCCAACAGATATTGCTAGTATACTGGCCGACAGATTCAGTGCCAACTTCACCCCTCTCTCCCCCACCAAAGGATCAATCACAATACCAGTAGACTGCCAGGCACCCAGTATTACTGCTGCACAGGTTAAAACAGCACTGTCCAAGGCCAAGAATACAGCTTCTATGGGACCTGACAATATCCCTGGTTGTGTCCTATATGAACTACAGAGTGAACTGGCACCTCACCTGTGTGCCCTGTTCAATCACAGCCTAACCTCAGGCTTTGTCCCTACCAAATGGCGCACTGCTACAGTTATCCCTCTCCACAAAGGAGGAGTGACTACAGACCCTGGGAACTATCGCCCCATTAGCCTGACGAGTCTGACATGCAAAGCTATGGAACGCATCATCATGGACGTAATAAACAAGGATATAGAGAATCTCCAAACTCTGCATCCCACACAGTTTGGTTTTATGAAGGGCAGATCATGCCTGCTCAACTTGGTCAACTTCTTTGAGTCAGTCACCAGAGCTGTGGATGAAGGCAAGGTGGTTCATACAGCCTACCTTGAACTGGCCGATACTTTTGAAACCATTCCCTACTCAGGAATCACAGAAAAACTCACTAAGCTTGGCATCAACCCCTACACCATTAGGTGGGTTGCAAACTGGCACACAGATAGAACCCACAGTGTGAAAGTATCTGACTCCAAGTCAAACTGCCGACTAGTCACAAGTGGAGTCCCACAGGGTTTGGTCCTGGGTCTTCTCCTGTTTGTTATCTACTTCTCTGAAGTCCAGGCCAACACGAAGGGACTCTGGCTGACAAAGTTCGCAGACGATTGCAAGTTGGGAACTATTATTAACTCCTCAAGTGATGTTGACATTCTACAGAATGGCCTCACTGACACCAACGACTGGTGTCAGAACCATGGCCTTAAGCTCAATGCCAAAAAATGTGTCGTCATCCCCACTGGGAAAAACCTGGTTCCCATGAAATACCACATCGATGGTAGTCCACTGAACACAAAAGGCGTTATAAAAGATCTGGGAACACAAGTTGACAGCAACCTCTCTTGATCACCACATTACCACTGTGGTCAGAAATTCCTTCTATGTGGCACATCTCATTACTAAGGGTTTTGCATCCAAGAAGAAAGAGGTCATTGTCTCCCTCTAATCTTCCCTCATTAGGTCAGTCATAGAGTACAATGCCCCATTTGGCATGTACCTCACTAGACACCTGCAACAACTGGAGAGGCTGCAAAAGTACCTCACAAAGAGGGTCCTAGGTCTTAAACACTTGTCCTATATGGACAGACTCAAAAAACTCCAACTATTCTCTGTCTCATATCGCCTACTTAGAGGCGATATCTGCTTGACTTACAAAGCCATGTCTGACCCAGCTCTGTTAGAAATGCTACATCTAAAGAAATCCCAATCCCTCCGCACCACACGCTCCAGAGACCTCAACCTCATTACCATAATTAACAGAACATGCTATGGAACAGACTTCCCATACATGTCAAGCAGAGCACCTCACTGACCCTCTTCAAGAGAAATCTTGATGAGTGGATGGGAAACAGAAAATTCAGGTCGGGGTGGCACTATGCCAGGGTAATCCTATGGCTAGGCTTGTAAAGGCCAAAGGGCCATTAGCCTAGTACACACCTATGAACCTATATTCAGAAAAGGAGACATAAGCACTAAGGTACCGAAACAAGCTACACAACAAAAAACAAGGAATATTTTAGAAAGAATGACAGTATAATGGCAAGAGGAACAGAAAAAAAAAAAAAAAAAAAAAAGCAAGTAAAAGTTAAAACACTTTTATAAATAAAAACATTTTATAAATACAACATTCAGTAGATACAGCCAAAGATGTTAAGAGTACATCTTAATACACTAAGACTCATGAAGTACTATAGGTACTGATAGCTGCTAAAAGACATTTACCTTTTCTGGGCTTGTAACTTAGGTTAAAAGACTGATTTTGCCAAATATACTGCACCAAAAGAGGTGCAAGATGACTCAGTATCTTTTTAATGTAGTTTTGCAAAACTTCTTCTTTTTCGAAATGGACTTGTTCTGTTGGCATCAAAAAGAGACGATACCAGACCACATCATCAGGAGTCATCAGTTTTAGTTTTGCCTCCATTACAATGTCTGTACTGCAGACATTTCCACCTGGAAAAAGACATAGCAATAAGGTCATTGAAATTATAAGAAAACAGTCCCTCAGCAAGAAGTAAATTTTTTAATAAAATAAATGACAGATAATTTAATGACATTTGTCTATATAACAGAATTTAACTTCACCTTTTACCAGCATATATGATCACACCATTTTATTTACTGGCATTCATTTCTAAAATTTGTGCTTTTATTCACTTCTCTGAAAAAAGGGTCAAAGTTCTAGTGAGTTCTCCCTGAGCAATAAAACAAAATTAACTAACCAATTAATCAATAATTAATAAAAAAAGTGAGAAGGCTGGCCCTTTTTTCATACAGTGGTGAACCCTGAGTAGTGAAACAGCCTGCACTGGTTTAAATATCCCAGGCACTGAAGTCGTCAGTTCTACTATTTCTTATAAAATTAAAGCTCAGCAAGGAACACTAACTCGTAAGTAAATCAACCCATCAAAAAAAAAAAAAAAAAAAAAAATTAGATGCAACCTGCACCCCCCAGAAGCCCCCCCCCCAACACACACACACACACACACACACACACACAGAAGGCAAAATTATATATACTAACTCCCTTACTACACAAACACGAAGGAAGGAATCTCCTAAAAGAAGGAAATCACATTTAAACTGCACCAGTCATGATTTGTTATGGAAGAAAAAAACAATCAGCGAGTTCAGATTGACCAAGGTGTGCTCAGTAAGTTGGTTCCTCATCCAGTTTGCACTTAGAGTAGGGAAGCCAAGCAGTCAGCCTGGTGGGTGCAAGTAGCTGGCTTTGGGTGGGGGTGGCGGTCCTATCTGCAGCATGTGAAAAGTGAGGCTGCCTAGCATAGACAAGGTAGAAATATGAGGCTGCACCAGGAGGAGCGAGACACATTCACCTTTGTCAAGCAGCACTCTGCACTATACCCAAGAATCCGGTCATGAGTGGAAGGGCATATGTACTATTGGGCTAGCACTGCAATCGTGCATCTCAAACCACCAAAAAGAAGAGTTGTGGATATAAAGGAAAATACCAACAGAAGCACTAAAGGCAATGCCATATCATGATGTGACTGTTGATTTTAGAGAGCCCCAGTTCATTGACAGAAGGCTTCAAAGAAACTGCCCCTTGCCCCAAGCTGGTATGATTGTTGAGGAGATGACATTTAGCAAAGGGAGAGAGCATGTGAAGGACTTGCCCCCACTTCTCCAGAGGCAGAAGTGTTCCACAATTTTTCAAACACTTTCTACTGATGAAATGGGATTCACTGAAATCAATTATAACCACAACCCAAGCTAAACCTTTTTCCCTTCTGGTCAACTTCAGTTTAGAGGTCATTATTCCTAGGATCCCCCAGTCTGATTGGTCTTCCTGAATCAAAAGGCAAGCTACACACATTATGGCTTGGGAGAAGTACGGTTCCTGGGCTATAGCAAATGGCCAAAGCACCTCTTAGGGCTCAACTCCAAATACAGACATGCAAACATATAAATAAAAAAACAGAGCTGAAGTGAAAACAGCTGACAAACACAGATGACTGCAGAATATACAAAAACAGAATGTTTCAGTAAATGATAAAAAAAAAATGGATAGGTAAGCACATGTCAATTACTTCCCAATGATGACACATGTCTGGGAGTTATTAAGCTTGACACATTGGCGGGGGTATCCCTCCATACCCAAGTGTGTGGAAATACCAATGCCCTCTTCAAAAACATAGAAAGAGAAGCCCCCACCAAAGTGTATACAAATATCAAAGACCTCTTCAAAAACATAGAAAAGTTTGCTGTTGAACCACAGTGCCCAGAAATGTGAATCACAGTGCCCGGAAATGTAAACATATGTAGAGATTGGTTATAGGGTTGGGAGGGTGGCCTAATGGTTAAGGTGTTTGCCTTACAAACGCAAGGTGTAGGGTTTGAGTCTCACAAGGGATAATTGGCTAGGCTTAAAATGCCTCACAAGGGCAGTTAGCTTAGTACTAATCTATGAACCTATGAATCTATAGAAACAGAATTTCCAGATGAGGGAATTCACTGAAAACTGGTTTTAGAGTTTGGAACTGGAATTTTTGCCCCTTTGTTTGCTAATATGTTAATCAATACATGTCAACAGTCTGCTTTTGAGATATCTTAATAAGAAAATAAATTAGGGTCATAAAACTGGAATAAACTGTATTGCGAATACAGGTGTGGTATTCTTCTCCTTTTGGCTCTTCCCGTTAGGGGTCGCCACAGAGGAACAACGGTCCGCAGAACGATTGGCAGTGGAGTTTTATGGTGTCGAATTGCTAGCCCCGCACCCAACCTTCCACAGAAGGCAGGCACACACACACACTCACACCTAGGGCCAATTTAGAGTGTCCAGTTCACCTACAGCATGTCTTGGGAATGTGGGAGGAAACCCATGCAACTGCATGGAGAACATGCAGACTCCGCACAGAAGGCCCCCCAGCAGGGAATTGAACCAGAGAGCCTCTTGATGTGAAGCAACAACACTAACGGCTGCACCACCGCAGCCACCACAAGAGTGGCATTTATGCCCATTAAATCATCTTCCACTTTCAGGTACAGTATATATAGCTATTCATGTATAACACACTTGGTGTCTCTTTAAATCATGGAGTTACGTTATATTTGACAAGTGCATCATAAAGCAGTTACACATTCTAACTGCTCTCTCTTCTAGTTTTATAATCACTGCATTTAAAATAGAATTTAATGGGATTTAGTAATTAGATGTTATTATACACAAATAATGTTTTACATGACTCTGACACAGAATATATGTTCATACACCGACTCAGCACATCTAAACTCAAAACTAATATGCTGTAATTACATGTTATATAATAAAATTAAATATATACAATAAATTACAAAAAATCCAAAGTCAGAGTGACGAACTTGCTTGGCAAAGAAAGGCAGATGGGCTCTCCCACCAACATATTTCTAAAATCAGTGACAACAATTTAGTGTTTATCCTGAAAATTTAACTGTTTGAAAGGGCTGTTAATGGCATGAATTCTCTGTCCAGAAAACAGGAAGACCCAGTCCCACTCTCATGTCTGCTTGTTTGTTACCTTAATGACATATGACAGAGTATCACCAGTCTAAAAGTTTGGATGACCTGGATGGTACTGAATGTGACAGTACTTTTGTGCACAGTTGATGATGATAAACAGAATAATGAAGACAAATTGGCAAGGAGAAATAAAGTGAAGGTGTTACCTCTACAGTTTTCATGCTCTCTAGTAAACCATTTACCTACACATTGAAGTTTAACAAGAAGAACAACAAGGAAGCTGGTGGAATGTGCATGAGTCAGTAGAAAAGGATCATAAAAGGTTAAGAGTGAGAATAAAAAACACACATATCAACATGGCAGTAACAAATATGTTCATGTCTTCATTTAAACAGGAGGAGAAAATACAATATGGAGGAATTCTGGTGATGTATGGTCCAGCAAACAAAAGTAAAACTAAGTTAACTAGAGCAAAATAATACAGAACTGAAAATAATTTTGTGGAAGGTATATGTACTAACTAAATGATAAAATTCAAATAAAATTTTTTTAAGCCAATCAAGGCTATGCAACCCACATACTAGACTACAAAAAACTCATTTAACTTACAGACAGCATAAACTTGATAAATGGTTATTTACTTGATTAAAAAAGGATTTAAAATTGTTATATAGCACAACTTCAGTGTGAAAGGAATACAGGAACAGGAATGTTCCTGGAATAGGGATGCTTGCTTCAGGTAGAAGAGCAAATAACTGATTCAATGGGCTGATTTGTGGTTGTAAGAGGGACCGTACTTGGAGAGAAGATAACACCGTTTAGCTTATATGCCCTATCAAAAACAAAACAAAACTACAGGAGATGTTGACTAAAATAATGAGTTTGTATCATGTCATATTGTTTATTACAGATGATTGGAATATTAACAGAAAAAGGAGATGTAGAAGGGGACTGGGAGTAAAGTAAAGTAAAGTAGTTAATCAAGTGAGAAAACATCTGCAAAGCTATGTATGTGATGACTAATGTGACTAAAAATTAAGTTAATAATAGGGATTTCACAGACCAGATGCCTGGGCTGGATTGGACAGGATATGCAAAACACAGGACCATGTATATTTAGTTAAGAATTTAAAGACCCACTCTATCATATTAACTAACTATGCAAAGATTAATGTTGAACTTCTCTTCTTGGATAAGAGTCCTAAATTAACACTACAGATTCTCCAAAAAATGAACGCTAAATCTACATACAAGCATGCACGTATAAAAAAAACTTACTACATACTATGCTGGCAAATATTAATAGGAAAATAAATAAGCTAGAGATCTGAAAAGGTAAAGGTAAAACCAGAAAGAACATACAGCAAAACGAGAATTACTTCTGAAGGAAAGTAATAGAACATATAAAGAAACACTTAAAAGATTAGGAGTTGGAAGGAAAAGAAGGGTTAGGCAACCAGAGAAAGATGAAATAGTTGTTCCAAAGAGGAAGACTGATGATTACTTGACAGTTGTGCAACTACAGAACTGCCCCATCAGCCATTTTTTTTTTAAATGTTCCAAAGTTGCATAATTTTTCGTGAGTAAACTGAGATGTCAAAAGTTAGAGAGAAGAATAAATAAAATAAGAGAAGACACATCAGGACATGGTTCTACCAGAAGTGATATGGTAGAAGGGAGATGGAAAGGTCTAGAAACATAGGTAGGAAATGCTTGTAAAAAATTTGAATTAAGAATTTCTGGGTGAGAGAGAGTGAATTTCTACTGAAACCCATTTCAGTAGAAGAAATACAAGGCTTAAGAAAAAAAAATCCCGAAAGTTCCCTTGTGCAGATGGGCTTCTAACAGACATCTGGAAGGATGGGAAGAATAAACTGAAAGAAGCAAGCACATTCCAGACTCTTGGAAAAGAATGGGGTTTTCTATTATATTGAAAGAAAGATAACACCAGACAAATGCCACCTCATATACACCAATATCAGTCCTAAACAACAAATGTAAGTTATACATGTCAATTTTAGCTGATAGACTAATGAAGATAATGCCTTAACAAATAAATTGGCTTCAAAACAGCTTTGTGACAGGAAAGCAAGCTATTAATAATATAAGAGCACAAAAAATGTATTTCACCTTGGTTTGCCTTGTTTTAGTGTTAGCTGTTGATAACACAATTGATGCAGACAGGAAAAACAACTAATTGCTTACGATTAGTATGGATGCTGAAAATGCATTTAATGGAGTGCCCAGGGTTTTTTTATGGAAAATTTTGGAAAGTTTGTATTTCCCACGGAATTTTTTGGGGTGATGCACGGATTAGGTTACCAATATAATGCAAATAGGGGATAATCTCAAGCAGGACTAAGAATAGAGAAGGAAACAAAATAAGGATGCCTGCTACCCTCTTTGTTGTTTGTTTGTTTTCTACTTAGTACTATTCGCACAAAAGAGCAGACAAAGTGAAATACAGGGATTCCCAAGGAGTGAAAGAAAGAAAAAGCTAGCTTTCTTTGCTGATTATGTAATTTTATACTTGATGGCTCCAAAGAGAGATATGCCTAAATTATATGCAACATTACGTAGGTATTTCAGGCTACACAGTTGGATACCTTCCTTTCTTTGGATATGGTTCAACTATTTCCATTTTTGTGGTAGCACTTCAGAATGAAGTATCTAGAGGTAATGTTAACTAGAAGAAAATAGGAAGCACCCCCTGTTAAGTGAAAATTCTTTGAAGGATAAAGAAAGATAAAGACTGCTCTTATAGATTTTGGATAATAAAATTTAAACACCAAAAATACTTGTCCCATAGATAATTTATATTGTACAATCCTTCCTATGTAAAATAGATAAAGGCACCTGGTCACTTTGGAGAAAGAGATAAAACACTTTATATGTAATATAAAAGGTAATGGTAAAGATGGGATGAAACTGTTTACAAATTTTAAGGTGTTAAAGATGGAACACTGCCCCTTAAAAAATAACTTCAAATTAAGCAACAGAATTATAGCTTGACAGACAGACAGTCATGAAGACATTCTTATGAAACCCCATTTCAAAACGTCTGCAGAGGAAAAAGCCTTCTCTAAAATGGGTCTAACAATTTGAAACCAACTTCCAAATGAAGTGAGGCAAGACACACTTCAGACACTCAAAACCAAACTAAAAGAGCTCGTTTACAGATTCCAGTTGTTGGAGTCAATACATCACATGTACCTGTATCTTATTAGTCTTGCTTAAGCTTGAGACTGCTAATGTGCTAAATATAAGCTTGTTAAACTTGTTTTTAAACTATAAATATGATTGTTCTGTGCTTTAATTATTAACTGAAATCGACTGCATGCCCCTTTCTATACACTGGTAATATTGTCTGAAAAAGGGGACTACATGCCTCTGTCTGTACACCTGAAACACTGTATATTGTGCCTTTGGGCTCAGGTTGTGGCTGAAAACAGGTCTGCTGACCACTCCACTTACCCAGTTATCAGACTGAAATAAGTTGAACTAGGATTGCAGTTCTCTAAGGAAGAATTGCAAATCTGCCTTATACTAAAAAAGGAGTAAACAGATACAGAAAATGTTGTAAATTTTAAGATCTTTGTTAAATTATCACGAAAAATATAGGCAAACATATATTAATTAAAAATACATATTAACACATTTCCAGCTATATAAAAACAACATACACGATACATTACAAAAAACTGTTCAATTCCTGCATTCCCTTAAAACTCACTCCTCCTCCAGAACATTATTCTGCTACTTCCCTTTTCTAAAGGTCCCACTTCCAGTTCATCTCTGTTACAATATTCAATACCTCAAATAAAGTTGGTTTAGACTATCATTTTCTAGTAATTACTTTTTTCAATAGCCACCTGAATTAAACTTAACAAGGAAACATTATAGCTAAGCAATTCAGATCATGTGTCCGAGCTGAAAAGAATAATTTCCTTAGTAAAATTCATTTGCTCACACAATATTTCTCACAGTGTATTCTATAGGGATTTTTTAACATCTGCTAACTTATCCCACTCCCAAAAGGGTCTATATTATATGAACGAAAGTCCATATAACTGAACACTGTAAACAGTGAAAATGTCTAACTTCGTGCACCCCCCGCTAATTATAGGGTTCCTGTCAGAAGAACGAAGACGCATTATGTCGAATGCATCTTCGAACTGTAAATGACAAAAACGCAAAATGACAAAGCAGCTTTTAAGTTAATTCTTTCCCTGGGAAAGAAGTCGCTTGGCTGCTTCCGTCACTTTGCTGTTTTCAGCACTGTAGTGCGATCTCGGAGTTGGTATATTTAAGTAGGGGGATGTGGGGGGCACAGGGGCAAAGCCTCCCCACTTAAAATAGTGTTTTTTTTTGTTTGTTTTTGGGGGAACAGCAAATTTTTTTCCCTGGGAAAAAATTTGCTGTTCTGGGTGTTCGCTCTTTTTGTTTTCATTCTTCTGTGGTCGATATAGCAGCGTTCGATCTTCTGATCGCTCGCTGTTATAACATAGACCCTAATTATATATACCAACTCCGAGATCGCACTACAGTGAGGAAAGGGCAAATTTCCTGATCTTCACTGTACCACAATCTCACAAAAAACACATAGATGAACGGCATTTTCACGCATACAGCCGTTCGATATTTTGGACTTACTTTCTTCTAATAGGAACCCCTCCCAAAACACGTTCCCAGTTACCTCTTTCTTCCCCACCACACCTACAACATTTGCCACCTACCCGATGAAAAATTATTTGGAATCAGCTTGGAGTATACAAATACCTTCGCAAATACTTCCAGCAAAAATCCTAATCCTTCTAGACTTTGTTGCATACTTGGGAGCCATATATATGCCCTCCCACTTTTCCAACTTCTTCTACTTGATTCGTATAATTATTGTGCAATATTTTATATGCCCTATAAAACTACCCATTTTATCAGCACCTTCTACCAGAGTAGGTATTTCACTTAGGATTTCCCTATCCATTTCTCTTTGCCTCTACCATGACATCAATCCCTGGTAGGGAGGGCAGTCTCTAGCCTGCAGTCCAAGCACATTGCATTCTACTGCCTTTCCCTTTATAGTTACTTGCTTCCAATACCTTGGTTCCTTTGCCAGTTTTCTCCAGTACATTCCATCCCCCTCTTGTGTATTGTCTGCACTCATACTTGCAGCCATCTCTATTGGCAAAATCTCCTTTCTCATGTTGGCTTAGCTCTTAGGATACTTTCTGGTACTTTTTGAATATAATATTCTGTATGGCCGTTATTCATGATCTGCACCCAAAATCCCACTCTCTCCCGATTTCTTGACTTTCCCCCATTTCATCATCATTCCTTTCCACTTGTGTTATGTATACGAACCTCAACTGTGCAGCTATACAATATCCCTTCAAATAAGGCAATCCTGTACCACTTTGTTCTATTGGAAAGACCAGCTTAACTGATGTAACTCTTCCCTCTTCCCCTCCCTGATAAATTCCTTCAACTCTAAATTAATTATCGTCAACAATTTCTCCCATAGTTGATACAAATATACAGAACATCTGATAAAACTATACATGACCTGTACATAAAACTAAAACACTTTCAGTGCTTGTATCATATTATCCATAAACAGGAACTTCCAGTTTCTCAGTTTTTGTATCTTTTTAGTCTCTTCCCATCCTTAGCTGCCATAACAGAAGCCTTTTTTAATCCATACTTCTAAATACTACATCTTATTTTGTCCTCATAAATATTCATGGGTGGGTACATAATTTATGGCTATAGCCTTAGTTTTCATTTTCATTAAATGTTTACCCCAAGAAGACTTGAAACTGTCTCTAACTGTTCCACAACATTGAGGTGACATTCTAAATTTATTATGTAGGAAATAATCATCTTCTTTCGGCTGCTCCCGTTAGGAGTCACCACAGCATATCATCCGTTTCCATTTCTTCCTGTCCTCTGCATCTTGCTCTGTCACACCAACCACCTGCATGTCCTCTCTCAACATCTATAAACCTCATCTTAGGCCTTCCTCTTTTCCCCGTTACCAGGCAACTTCATCCTTAGCATCTTTTTCCCAATATACTCTGCATACCTCCTCAGCACATGTCCAAACCAACATAATCTTGCCTCTCTGGCTTTGTCTCCAAACCTTCCAACCTGGGGTGACCCTCTAACATACTTATTCCTAATCCTGTCCACCCTCGTCACACCCAGTACAAATCTATCTTTAACTCTGCCACATCCAGCTCTGACTCCTGCCTTTTTGTCAATGCCACTGTCTCCAACCCATACAACATAGTTGGTCTCACTACCCTCTTGTAGACCTTCCCTTTCACTCTTAATGGTACCCATCTGTCACAAATCACTCCTGACACTCTTCTCCACTCACTCCATCCGGTGTGTACTCTCTTCTTCACCTCTCTTCCACACTCATCATTACTCTGAACTGTTGATCCCAAGTATTTAAACTCATCCAACTTCACTACTTCTATTCCCTACATCCTCACCATTCCTCTAGCCTCCCTCTCATTCACACACATATTCTTAGTCCTGCTAACCTTCATTCCTCTTCTCTCTAGAGCATATCTCCACCTCTCCAGGGTCTCCTCCACCTGTTCCCTACTCTCACTACAGATCACAATGTCTTCTGCAAACATCATAGTCCACAGGGACTCCTGTCTGATCTCGTCTGTCAACCTGTCCATCACCACTGCAAATAAGAAAGGGCTCAGAAATGATCCTTGATGTAATCCCACCTCCACCTTAAATGCATCCGTCACTCCCAACGCAGACCTCACCGCTGTCACACTACCCTCGTATATATCCTGTACCACTCTTACAATACCACAACTCCTCTCTAGGCACCCTGTCACATGCTTTCTCTAAGTCCACAAAGACACAATGCAACTCCTTCTGACCTTCTCTGTACTTCTCCATCAACACTCTCAGAGCAAATATCGCATTTTTTTTCCAGTGTCTCTAAATATAAAGCAAATAACAAAGGGGAAGGATGACACCCAGATTGGTTCTTCTGGACAGACCCTACCACTTTAATTCTTGCCTCTGAGCCCCTATATATCCTAATTAATCCTAATTAAATTACTACTATATCAGAGAATGCAGATGCTTCCATTGCCCTACTCATAAAATCCCAGCTTACTCTGCTGAATGCTTTCTCTGCATCAAGACCCACCACCAACAGTGGTATATTCTTATATTCTGTTTCCCTCTGGATCATCACTGTTCTATTAATGTGGTTAAATGTCTTCACCCCCTCCATAAAACCACACTGATCCATTTCTATCAATTTTGGCAACACCTTTTTCAAACATTTTAGCTTGTATAAGCAATTTACAATCATGGTTTAAAATGAAAATGGGTCTATATGAAGCTAGGTCTGATGGGTCTTCGCTCTCTTTAGTTATTGCAGCCACTACAGATTTCTTGCAAGATGCTGGTGCCCTCCTTCCTTTTAAAATACTGTTAAACAAACCTTCCACATTTTTATCACTTTCTTTCCTCCTAACTTCCAAGCTTTCACAGGAATACTATCTGTTCCTGGAGACTTTCCTGCAGACTGATTATACGTCACTATTTTATCTCATCTCCTCCTTTCTTAACTGTTAAGTGTTGCGCCTCATCTATCTCTAACTTTGGCATACTTATGTCTTCCATAAACATTTCCCATGTGTGCTCTTTCTTGCTTTCCACACTTATCGGCTTTATACAAACTTCATAAAATTTTGGAAATATTTCTAATACCTCTACAGTAGCTGTGGTTATTTTCCTTGTTATAAACTCCTTAAGTCTGGCTACAACCCTTTCTACTTTCTGTTGCCCAAGCCATTGCATTAAAAGTTTTTGTGCTCTGGAGTTATCAAAAAATATAGTTGATTAACTGCAATCTTTCTAAACTTATGAATATTATCCAGTTACTCTCCAATTATATCTCATTTTCTCTTTAGCACTCTGCAGTTGCTCCTCTTCTTGTTCAGGGAGATTGCCCTTATTCTGCAAAGCATTTGTCAGCCCCTTTAAATAATATCAATTACTTCTTCACCATCTCTCTTTTTCTTTTAAAACTCAGTTTTCATTGTATCCCACTCACTAACCATAACTTCTAAAAAAAAAAATTCTATCTTCCCTATGCCTGTTATCATCAGCCTCCTTTTTCTACATGGAGTTGAGGTATTGTGTCAACTGTCGCCATCTCTCTTGATTCAGTACCACACTCCTGCTTTCAACATTCATGCCTGACTGTCGCAGATCTTCTTTCACACAATCCATCAATCCCTTTGCTGGACATCCTCTTTTCCTCTTATCCTCTTCCTGTCTGGCCCAAATCTTCACTAGAATGTATTCTGCTTTTCTGCACACATGTCCAAACCACTGTAAAGTTGTTCTGACGTTTACTGCAAATGGAGTTACTTTGGCTTCAGCTCTTGCGTCTTCATTTCTTCATTTGTCCCACAGCGTGCATCCTGCCACCTTTCTCAGGCAGTTCATTTCCACCATCTCTAGCTTCATCAGTTCTGCCTTTACTGCCCAGGTTTCCGTACACTACAGTAGTACTGGTCTCATCACTGTATTGTACACCTTACTTTTCAGCTTCTTTGACATTCGTCTATCATACACTACACCTGAGACTATGCCAGATGGTTACAGCTCCTCTGATTCTAGCTTTGACCTGTTCATTCAGACTTCCTTTCTCTTCAACCACCACTCCCAGATACCTGAAGCTATTTATCTGTTCCACTATCTTCCCTGCTATCTCAATTCTCAGCTTCTTCTGATTTCCCCAATTTGCTGCCATTGCCACTACCTCATCTGTGCTCAGTTTCAACCCATGTGCCTTCAGTTTTACATTCCATTCCCCTATCCTTTGCTGAAGTTCTTGCTCAGAGTCTGCCTGTAATGCCACATCTTCTGCATACAGCAACTCTGTTGATATGTCCCCTCCAACCTGTTTCCTAATGTAGTCCATCACCAGTATGAACAGCAGTGGACTCAGAGTAGAAGCCTGGTGTACACCCACTCCCAATTGGAACCCCTCTGTGAAGCCAAACACCATTCATACTTATTGGGTCCTTGTACGTAGTCTGCACTAATTCTATCAATGTTTCTGGGACGTTGAACCACAACAGTACTGCCCAGATCAGCTTTCTTGCGACCCTGTCATATGCTTTCGCCAAGTCTAGGAATGCCCAGTTGCACTCTTCCTTATCTCTAGCTTCTTCTCAACTATCTGTCTCACTACAAACATCGGGTCAGTTGTGCTGCATCCTGACCTGAATCCGAAATGCTCATCTCCCATGTTACATTCTACTACTCTGCGTATTCGTTCAATCACCCTCTCCAGAACTTTTATGCAATATGATAGGAGTTTGATGCCTCTGTACGGCCCACAGTTGTGAATTCCCCCTCTGTTCTTGTACACTAGCACAAGTATGCTTATTCTCCAGTCATCTGGAATATGCCTCTCTCTCCACACTGCTATGAGTATCTCACCCAACATCTTTTATCACATCTGATGTGACCTCATCTGATCTGGCTGCTTTCCCAGACTTCATTTTCCTTAGTGCTATTCTTACTTCTTCTAGGGTGGGTTCTTCTCATCGTAGGCTGTTTCTGGGGCACTACAGCTTCTGTGCGGTTTTCTTCATTCAGAAGCTGCTGGAAATACTCCTTCCATCTGCCGTTGATGTCCTGTGGACTACTGAGCAGGTTGTTACTGGCATTCCTTACAAAGTGTGTCTGAATATCTTCTTTATCTTTCTGTCTTTGCCTTGCAACGTGATGTTTCTTCATACCACCTACTGAGTCACTTTCCAGAAGCTGGCAGATTGCCTCCATTGCCCTAGTCCTTGCTATTGCAACTCCTTTCTTAGCTTCTTTGTTAGTCAACCAGTATTCCTTCCTAGCCTGGTTGGTCTTTTCACTCTCCCATTTTCCCACGACTCTCTTTTTAATAAGTAGATGGGAAAACATCAGTGCCTGATTTTGACTTCATTACCCTGCATTTTTACTTCAGTTTTATTGCTGCATGATCTGAAAAATAGTTGGATGCGTGTCAAAGCTTTCAACTAAATGCACGTGTTCCTGTGAAATATAAATTTCTACTTAGTCTAGCCCGGTTATTGTACTTTGGGGAATAATATATACATTCTTCTTCTGAGGTCCTGCTACTGAATTTGTCAAAGTCAAAGTAAACTTTATTGTCAGACTCCACAACAAGTGCAAATGAACAAAATTACGTGACTCCAGGCTCTATGTACAAACATCTAACATATACAACAATTCACATTACTACATTTAGACATTCTTACTACATAACATTTAGTTTTTTTACATATCAGACATTTACTAAGCTAAATAGACATGGTATTGATTGCACAGAATTCCACAGCTGCTACTTATTGCACAGGATTCTGTTGGCACTAGTCTAAGGAAACACGGTATTTATTGCACAAAAATTTCACAGCTGTTACTTATGCTGTTTTAGTACCAGCAGATATTGCACAAAAATAAGATTATTCTTGGTTAGATTAACTGCAGTGTATTTAAGACCTTTTAAGGTTATTGCATGCAAGTATGCTTGGCACTCGTCATATTGCCTACTGTCCCTGATGTCAAGTGAGATGCAAGTTGCTACTGGAGGTCAGTAGCCTGGTGGCCAGGGGAAAGAAGCTTCTACTAAATCTGGCTGTTCTGCAAAGTATGCTACAATAATGCCTCCAGGATGTTAGGTGCAGGAACAGTCCATATATAGGGTGAGTGCAGTTCATGACTATTTTCCAGGCTGTGTTGAGACAAGACTGGCGCAAGTGTTGAATAGATGGTACAGTGGTCCTGGTAATCTTTTCTGCTGCTTTCACCACTCTTTGGAGGGACATGTGGTCTGTGGTGGAGCAGTTGCCATACCAAACTGTAAAACTGTTTGTCAGGATGCTCTCAATTCTGCCCCTGTAGAAGGTCATAAGAACAGGGCCTGGTAGGTTTGCTCTTCTCAACCTTTGCAGAAAGTGTAGGCATTGCTGTGCTTTCTTGACAATGGCATCTGTATTCACAAACCAAGACAAGTCTTCACAGATGTGCACCCCAAGAAACTTGGTGCTTTTTACTCTCTTCACTGTTTCTCCATTGATTGTGAGTGGGGAATAATGTTTCTTATGAGTTCTTCTGAAATCTACGATTGCCTCCCTGGTCTTATTCACACCGAGTCCCAGACAGTTGTTACCATACCAAGTTATCCACTGTCTCACCTCCTCTCTCTAGGCTGTTTGTCGATGAGACACACAACTGTGGTATCATCTGCAAAATTGATTATATGATTGGAGCTGTAGTTGGCAATGCAGTCGTATGTCAGCAGAGTGAAGAGCAGAGGCCTCAGAGCATAGTCTTGAGGTACACCAGTGCTCAAGATGATGCTATTTGAGGTGTTCTTTCCTGCACATACTGTTTGTGGCCTTTCAGTAAGGAAGTCCAGAATCCAACTGCACACTGGAGTGCTGACACCTAGTTGAGTTAGCTTCTCTATCAATTGCCGAGGTATGACTGTGTTGAACTACACACTGAAATCAATGAATACCATGCGTAAATAGCTGCTGCTATTTTCCAGGTGATCTAACGATAGTTGGAGTGCCAGTGAAATAGCATCTACCCTGAATCATTCATGTCTTCATACTAAATATTTTCACAAATTTCTTCAGAAATCTACTTTTTTTATTGGATTAGACTTTTCCTTCAGAAGAATAAAGTCCTCAATTAACAAATCCTGCTGTTGATTTGTGCTTTCATAAAATTAGTACAATCTGTTTTTTCCAGTTTTCCTGGAACAGCTGAAAATCTCATGTTTTCTCTACATATTCTCTCCTCTAACTCTACCATTTTTTGAAACAATTTTTTTTGAGAAGTCTCATTCTCAGCCAGACTTTTATTCATTTTGACCCCTTGTTTTTTTTTCAGTTTTATCAGCTCATCTGCATATCTTTTTTAAGCTTCTTCCATTTTTTCCAGCCTTTTGTTATTTGAGTTGATATACTCCTTCAGTGTTTCATTTACTTTAATCAGCTCTAAGTACATATGATTTGTTCTTCTGTCTAAAATTACTAAAAATCACATCTTGCACCAAAGCTGGAGCTTGAACTGCTTTTTGCTGAATAGCTGCAGGAGTCTTCCCAGTCAGGGTTTTCTCCTCAGCTTTTGTGAATGATTTTTTTTCAGGTTCTCTGAATTTGTTCTTTGCTGGCATCCAGGCAGCGCACTTACCAGCCAGCAACTGAAACTTATCCAAAAAGACAAATTCGCTGTCTCTCTTTTCTGAGTTTCACTCTTCATACTGTGAGAGCTGAAATTTAGCTGCAACTCAGCATGCAGTCATTTTGAAAGTCCAAGAAGCAGTATGTTTGGTAAGAGCCTGTAGCATGGAACTGCTTTCTCTTAGGTTTTAGATACATTTGCATCTTGAAAGTATTGCAGGACTCTGTTTTGGTCCCTTGATTGCCAGTGATCATTTAAAAAGAGTCAGGAAAATGAAATCTCTCTTACTGAATCAAGACTCCCCACTGACAGGATTACTTGAGATTGAGAGGATGTACCTGGGGTGCCTAGAAGAAAAAAAATATAACAAAAGAGGGTAGCTTTTTGAAGAAGTTTATCAAAATATTTGGTATGGAAGATGTGAATTCAGTAGTAGGAGTTTGGAAAGAATTTACATACAACTCCACAAGATAGAAAAACTGGCTTGACAAAAATTATATTTAATTGAAAGTTTTGGTATGCATCCAGTAACTAATTCAAATCACATACCAATAGTAACTAAAATAAAAATGCAGGGCAATGAAATAAAAATGAGACACTGGTACTTTCCCATATATCTGTTAAATAGAGACGACTAAGGAATGGGCAGTAGAAATTATCTGGGAAGACAGAAATTTCTTCTGAAAATATAGCTATGGAATGGGGTAAAGTTAAAATGGACTTTTAAAAATAAGACTGATATAAAAAAAAACAAAAGAAATGATTAAGAAGCAACAAGAATTACCAAGAGGGACTGACAAAGGTTAAAGTATCACAAAATAGGAGGAATCTAATAGAACAAGAAGAGAAGCAATTGCAGAGTGCTAAAGAGAAAATAAAGGACTACCTCAATAATATGTATGAGTTTAGAAAGACTGCTGTTAAGCGACTGCTTTTTTAATAAATGCTTCTGTGCTCTGGAGTTATCATAATGGCTTAAGCAATACAAAGAAAAAAGGGTTGTTGCCAAGCTTAGGGAGCCTATAACAAGGAAAATAACCAGAGATCATGTACAGATATTGGAAATATTTCTGAAATTTTATGAAAACCTGCATAAAACAGAAAAGTAGAAATTAAGAAAAAGTACAAATGAAAATGTTTATGGAATAATTAAATATGCCAAGGTTAAAGATAGATGAGGCTCAATTACTTATAAATTATGATATAAATAAGATAAAAATGGTGATGTTTAACCAATCTACAGGAAAGTCTCCAAGAAAAGAGGGCATTGTTGTAGAAGTTTGAAAGTTAAAAGGGAAGAAATAAAAATCTGGAAGGATTTGTTTAACAGTATTTTAAAAGGAGGAGAATCACCAACATCCTGGAAGAAAGCAGTGGTGGCTATAATACCTAAAGATGGTAATGACCTATCCAGTCTGGATTCCTATAAGCTCATGTCAATTCTAAGCCATGATTATAAAGTTTGTTAAGTCTATACTGGCTAAAAGAATGGCAAAGATAATGTCAAAATTGATATATATGGATCAATGTGGTTTTGTGGAGGTGAGGCAAACATATGACAACATTAACAGAACGAAGATAATCCAGAAGGCAGCAGAATGTAAGAAAATACCACTGTTGATGGTGGGTCTTGATGCATAAAATGCATATGACAGAGTAAGATAGGATTTTATGAGTAGGTCAATGGAAAGAGCTGCAGTCCCACACAAAACTATAAGGTTGATTAGTAGGCTGTATGAGGGATTGGAGACGTAAATTAAAGTGGGGGAGTTCTTTCTGATAAGTTCTAGTTGAGCAGAGGAACCAGGCAGGGGTGTCCTCTTTCCCCTTTATTTGCATTACATTTAGAACTGTTGGCAAAATTACTCAGAAATTTAAGCATATACTTGGTATGGTAATCAAGAAAAGTTGGGTTTATTTGCAAATGATATTATTTTGTACCTGATAAAACCAGAAAAGGACATTTCAGTGTTGTACATTCAGACAATTTCAAGCCTTTTTGGTATAGAACATTAATGAAAATAAAACAAAGGCAATACCTTTAAACTATGTACCCACCCACGAACTGGTTCAGCAACACCCATATTTATGGGGACATGACAAAATGAAGTAATTAGGAGTATGGATTAGAAAGAAGGATTTGGTTATGGCAAAGTATATGTAGGAAGAGACTAACTAAAAAAATAATCCTTTTTGTAAGCTCTGTTTTATTGATATGGATAGCAAGATACAAGCAGTGAAAAAGCTTTTAGTCCCTTTTTAAAAGCTGTGAATAGCAATAAGGAGTTGAAGGATTTTATCTTGGAGTGGAACAAGGCAAGAGTCAAGTGGGATAAGTTGATCCTCCAATAGAACAAAGTGATTTGGGATTACCCGATTTGAATTGGATATTCCAGAGCTATACAGTTAAGGCTCCTATACATAGCACAATCAAAAAGCTATAATTCAAAGTGGAAATGGATGATGATGAAATAGAGGAGAAACTCAAGAAACAAGGAGAAACTGGGATTCTGGATGCAGATCCTTAAGGAGAACAATAAGAATATAATATTCTGCATGGCTAAAGTAGCAGAAGGTATTCTAAGAACTAAGCCAACACTGGAATGGAGAATAGAATTTTGCTGACAGAGATCACTGCAACAAGGGGTACAGAGAATAGGCAAGAGGGGGAATTTACTGGAAAAAACTGGCAAAGGAATTAAGATATTAGGAGCAAACAATAAGAGAGAGGGAAAGGTGAAAGAATGGGAAGAGGCTAAGAATTAATTTGGACTGCAGGTTAGAGATTGGCTTCCCTATCAATAGTTGATAGCAGAATACAGGCAAAGAGAAATAAATAGGGGGATCCTACGTGAAAGATCAGCACAGCACTAGCAGAATTTTTTAGTAGATTCTACAACAGAAGCTGCTGTTAAAAAAAGTATAATAGGACATATAAAATACTGCATGATAACTATGGGAATCAATTAAATTAGGTTAGAAAGGATTGAGAATAGAGACTGAATAAATAATTTACAAAGAAACAATGGGAAAATATATGAATGACTCACAAATATGGAACAAAGTCTGAAACAAAGATCCTAAATCTTCTGAAGTGTTAGCATAGATATTTTGATACCCAAAGCAGACTCCAAAGAAATTTTCCTCTGGCGGATTGCAAATATTGGCCTACTAAGAAATCTAGCCTAGTAATTGGCTATGAACATATGAAACCATGGGTCTAAGGACAAGGACAACGGACATTTACAGTGTTTTTTATAAATGTGAATAGTATCAAGAATATTCTGATGAAGTCTTTTGACGAAAGCGGAGAATTCAATTTTATTACGCTATTTGCTTCACTGTTTTCTTCATTTACCTCTAAGTTTGCCTCTTATTGCTGCATTCGTCGTGGTGCCTTTTGTTTTCTCAATATAACAAGAATAGGGATTTTGGAGTGGTGTAATACAAGGGGTATAGATGCAATTATTTTAGAAGACAAGATTTTTAACAAATGAAAAAAGATTACAGAGATACTATGAGGAGGAAAGATCATCTGGAATTTGGGAAATGAGAGCTGTTCCAGAATAGTAGTATTTTGTAGAAATACAGTAAAGATATTAAATGTAACTTTAGCAAAAATAGGAGGGTTAACCATAGTGGATTTAAAATGGAAAGAACAAGTATGCAGAAGTATAACATTATATGATTAAACTAATTGTAAAGAAAGGAAATGTTTACTTCATCAGATTTTAGACAATGTAGTGAAAATATGACTATTGTAACAACAAAACCAAATTGTGATTTAAGAGGCAAGCATAAAAAGAAAGGAAATGGCAAGTTATAAGATGTGGGAAATTAAAACTTTGGGACAATAATTCATGGTCTTACAAAAGGGGTATGTATAGAACTTAAATAGATTATTTTATAGTATCAGAAAGGTTTAGTTATAGGAGAAGGGGAGGTAGCTGAAACAGGATTTTCTGATCTTTCAATATGGCTACAGACAACAGAAAACAAGGGATATATAAAAGTAAGCAAAAGAATAAAAATGAGAAATGATGGAATGAAGAGGGAGAGAGACTGGAAAGATCATATTACTGTGATAACATTTTTATAAAACTGATCTGAATGGTAGATGATATTTAAGAAAAATATTTTTTTCAGTGACAAAATTATGTGAAAAAGGCAGAGAAAGAAAAATATAAAAGAAATTAGGTTTATTTTGGGGGATAAACTCTTTGCTAGGCTTGTAAGGGCCCCAGGACTATTAGCCTAGTAACCTCCTATGATCAAGGTAACGGGTGCAAAAGGAAACAGATTTGTTCCAATCAGTATCAAATAAATATTTTTTCTCCCAGAAATATAAGCTACAGTTAGCATAAAGGGGGGCACAGGCAGCTCCCATATCAAACCCCTCTGCTTGCTTATAAAATTCTCCATTAAAGTACACAAAATTGTTCGTTAATATGGTACCCATAAACTCCAGGATCAAGTTTGCCACATTACCCTTAAAAATACGCCACTTCCATAACTACTTCGCCAAACCAGTCCAACCCAGTGTCATGTGGAATGCTGGGAAATAATTCCACCACATCAAAAGTAACCAGCAGAACTTTGCTGTTAAATTTGTCTCTAGTGATACTTTTGAGAAAATTCCATGAATCCTTAGTAGTATATGTCAATGACTGTACAAATTCTTTCAGTTGGTAATCTATAAAGGTGGCAAGGCGTTCGGTGATAGAGCCCGCTCCTGCAACAACTGGTCTAAATTTAAGATTTTCTAACCACTTAGGGTTTTAGATATCCCAAAGATTGTAGGAATCTTGGGATTTTCCACATGGAAATAAATTATATAGTTCCTCACTGATGGTATCCTGCAACATGCGGTCAAACAGAAAGTAATCAATTTTGGAGTAGGCGATATTAATCTTTTTTTTTTTGAACCGTACATGCCCATCTAATAGTTAACAGAATACATCAAAACCACCCCCCCCCGTCCGGTTTCATGACTCTAACTTTGTGAATCCTAAGATCGTTCAGAAAGGCTCTCTCAAATTCACTATAACTACTAACCAAATCCCTCTTCAGTTCCAACCTCCTTACATCTAGTTCTACCATTTCTTCAAATATTCTTAAGGATGGATTAAATGGGGGTTTAACAAACTCTTTCTACAAAGTTCAGTCCTATTGTATTCCTGCCCTTTAAAAAATAGTTTTAGGTTTAATTGCCTAGCGAACAACTTTACATCCACCAATGTTTTAACCAACGCCCCAGAGCGAGTGGAAATGAACTGAAATCCTTTGGTAAATAGTTAAAAATGCCCATTATTTATATTCATGCCCGTAAAATTAAAAATATTAAAAATTACCCTGCATGCAATTCCTACCTCCACATGTCACAACAAAACTATTATTTTCATTTACCAGTCCCTCGAATACTGGACTGTTAAACATCTCCTTCATGTGTCTCGTTCTCAATATCTGGAAGGTAATGATGGTAAACATCAACTGGGAGTTGTGTGATTAGTTTGGGTTGTAATCCCAACCCTTCCCTCTGAACCTGCCCCCCCTCCCTCGAGGATGGTAAGAATAATCGTTTGCTGGATGCTCTTGTTTCTCGGCTATCCTCTCACTTCTCCTTAAAGGGGGTACGTCCAAAGGGCGACTGGTGTTATTGTCATCATTGGTGTTCATATCCATCCCCTCTACATAATTCATGTTGCCCAAATCAAGTTCCTGTTTACTATGTATAACTTTTGGCGGGGGATAAGCCCTTCCTTCCCTATATTCAAGAAGTTCCCGCTGTAACTTATTAAATTTTCCTGTTAATCACCTTTCACAGTGTAAATCAATGTCTCTAAACACACCCTCATATTTAGCCTTCTCGATTCCAAATAAAAATCTATTGTAATTTTATTATGTAACATGTTGACATCATTTAATAATGCCTCTCTTTGGATCTCATAATCTTTTATCATCAACTTTAACATTGCAATACCAGTGTTATTAAATAACAACTAGTTGCTTATGGAACCCACTGTTAACCATTACATTATTTAGATATTTATAGAAACGGAGCCCTTTCAGAAGCCTGTTCACAGAAACACACTCGGATGAATAATCAATTTCCATTAGTATGGCTTTTAAATCAGTTTTCTTTAAATGTTTCTAAAGTCAGTGAAAGTCTCGTTTTTATCAGGGATAGAGTCATTAAAATTAAAATGCCTACTAGTCCAGACTTCAGAACTGTTTACTTCATTTAAAAGCCTTTTATCTTTCAAGGCATTCGCATTGGAATAAAGTCCCTTATCCATACTGTTGGTGTTGGTTCGGTCATCAAAACCCATAACAACATTCTCTCTTCCACCTTCGGTTAAAACTAACTGCAATCTCATTGCACGTAAACCATGTGTATTACTGGGGTCATTGACCTGTAGCTGGGTGCCAGGCAACCCATTGGAACTCTCGGTCAACAAACCCACAGAGTTAGAAGCCATTTGTTTTAAAAGTAGAAGGATCTTATTAAACTCACTCCCAGGCACCGGGGCATTATCGGTCTCATCCACTTCAGCTAAAATAAGTGGAGTGTCAAAAAAAAAAAAAAAAGAGTTGGTCTCCACTCCTTCGGCCACGTAGCTCACCAAAACCAATAAACGTCCCAAAGCAGTACAACGAACCAGAAAAAACGAGCTTAAAGGCCAGGCAGGACTGCAGAGCCAAGACTTTAATTGCAAGTCCAGTAATAGAAAATAACACACAGACTGACACAATTTCACCAATAAATCTCAAGGTTAAGCACTTTCACCCAAACCACCAGGCTTCATCAGAACAAATTCTAAAAATGGCTGTGAGCTTTAAATACTAACATCAATAAAGCCATTAAAATTTAAAAGATAAAGACACTATACAAATCAACCACTGACCCGTGGGGAAGCTGCTGGGAAGCTAAGCAAGAGTATAGGGAGCTCTTCTGGCAGCTTAAGTTGGATTCGGGAAGGAACCCGCGTTTAAATGACCAAATTAGTATTAATAATGTATTGAAACTATAACATGGGACATTTATATTTTTATACACTTTTATATATTTTTATCTACTACATCTTTTGACAATTTTACACAATGATGTTGACAGCTAAGGTTTAGTTTTTTTAAACATTTTTGATTTAGTAGTTTTTTTCACAACCTTGGCTTTTAGTGACATATTAAGCACAATAATTTACGATTGTGTATTAGACGTGACATTAGGATTATTCATGATTCTAAGTTTTTAAAATGAATGAAACTTTTCATGAAAGAAATATACACATTTTTTTAGAGTTGATTGCATAGTTTGTTTGTGTCTTTCGGCTTTTCCTGGTTAGGGGTCACCACAGCGGAACTCCGGTCCGCTAATGATTGGCAGTAGATTTTATTTTTTTACGTACTGGCTTGCCGTGCCCAATGCACAACCTTCAACGAAGGAACGCCCATTCACACGTCGCTACACAGAAGATGCTCTGAGAATCGAACGGGTTTATTGCATAGTATCTTTATCTTTTAAATTTTAATGGCTTTGGTTAACTGATTAATTGTTAAATTTTTTGATTGATGCAGGTATTTAAAGCTCACAGCTATTTTTAAAATTTGTTCTGATGAAGACTGGTGGTTCCGGGTGAAAGCACTTACCCTTGAGATTTATTGGTGAAATTGTGTTACTCTGTGTGTTATTTTCTATTATACAACGACCCCCCCCCATTAATATTCCAAAACGTGCACCCTGACTGGTCAGCGTGCATGTTGTAAATCAGACTTATACTAATGGAAAAAGGTCCGCTCGCCCGGACTTTTTCCATTAGTAGAAGTCTTTTTTTACAGCAACGGAGAATGCAAGATCTCCGTTGCTTTTTAGACACTGTCTCGCTATGTTAAAAGAGTTAACGGAGATCTTCCTTTCTACTTTGCTTCTTTTAAAGCTGTCTCACTATGTTAAACTCCTTTAACACAGCGAGACACTTCGTTAAAAGCAACGGAGATCTTGCTTTCTCCGTTGCTTCCACCCACAGCTCTGATGTTCTGCGTAAGCATACGCATGCACAGTACATCACAACTGCCGCAGAATACCAGACAGCTGTGGAAGGGCATCAAGGAGGCATTATACAATGCCATTATTTAAGAAAAGTAAGTATTTTTTTCTTAAATAATGTCATTGTATAATAGCAATAACCCACTTCTGGGTGTGGGTAATGCTGGATTTACCCACGGTTCGTGTGGTTTGGTCACGAGGGCGAAGACAACCTTGGGTAAATCCAGCATTACCCACACCCAGGCATTGGTTATTGCTATATTACTGGACTTGCAATTAAAGTTTTGGCTCTGCAGGCCTGCCTGGCCTTGAAGTCAGTTTTTTCTGGTTCATTGTACTGCCTTGGAATTTTATTGTGATACCTGGTTTAAGTACTTCCAATTAGATGTAAGCAGATCTCTTATGACATGAAAGCAAAATAAAAAAAAAAAATGTATTTTCATTATTTTATGGAATCCAGTTTTAATATTTTGTGCAATTCCCATGGGCTGGTTTGTTAACACATTAAGCATTTCCCCCGATACAAACTAGGAGGTTGTCGGCTATACAACTATGGAATGCATCCTAGCTATTATGCTGCCTTGGCATCTTTTACTTTGCTTGTTTCTGGTTATCATTTACTCTGTCATCATTATTTTATAACACTTGGACAACATAGTATAACTACTCAAGCTCTGTACAATTATTGTCTTTTTGTCAGTCTGAAATGTGTTTCTCTATTCTTTATTCTGCTTTAATGTGTGCTTGTTTAATGATATTATGTTTATTATTCCTACCTACATTGCTCAGACTGTGAGTGAAAGGGATCCTTAGTCCAGTTCACTTACACAAACAATAAATAAATAAATAAATAAATGACGTTGAGCTCAGCTGTTGTCTATGACATACCCCCACAAACAACTTAACAGAAATACAAAAGGAGTTAAACCAAGCTAAAATGTTAGAAACAAGTGTTTCAAAACCGAATTACATTAAAATGTGAATCTGTTTAAATAACTCCAAAAAGAAACTGCAATTTTTGTTTTCACTTTTAAGTGGTATTTCTATAAATCACTCTAGAGGGTTAGAATATTTATTTCGCATGACAAAGTGGCTTGCAAAGACTGCCACACATAGGGTTCCTTCCTTTAGTGCAATTTGTGTCTTCCTTACAGGGCTAAAACATAACTGTCTTTCAACTAGCCCAAGAGTTCCTTGTATACTTCCATTACTTCATGGGAATTTTTTTCAACCTTACAAAATGAAAAGTGGGTACTTTTCCGTTAAACCCCTACCATGTCTTTGCTCCATTGGTGCTGCTGTGTTTTTGTATTATGCAGTCTTGTATAAAGGACTAAGAAATGGTTATTGTTAAAATTAACTAAAATAAGCAGAAGAAGAAGGAATTATGTTTGTAATATTAATAATACATTCAAAGCCGTACCGCGGTTTCCTGCTGCTGTTGCGTGTGTGAGCTTCTGTGGTAGTCATTACGTATGCGTGTTTAGCTAAAAAATAATATCCATGTTATGTATGTGTATGTGTGTGTTGTAGGGTCAAGTGGCAAGCATATGGTAATGTTGCCAATTTAGTGCTTTTTGCGCTAAATCTGGTGCTTTTTTGAACTTCATAGCTCGAGCATTCAGTCCCTAGCGCCTAGTGTGAAATCTAGCGCATTTCCTGTGGGTGTAGACAACACTGTCCATACCTTCCCACTGAAAAGAAAACACACCATGCACTTTTAATCAACAGACAAGGTCTTTCGGCTTTTCCCCAGTTAGGGGTGGCCACAGCAGAACTCCAGTCCGCTAATGACTGGTGGTGGATTTTTATGGTGCTGAGTTGCCAGCCCGACGCCCAACCTTCAAAGAAGGCACACCCGTTCACGCACGCACCTACCTGCGTGTCTTTATACATCACTCGACCATGGGAAAACATGCAGACTCCACACAGAAGGCACTCCAGCCGAGAATCAAATGGGAGAATCTCTTGCTGTGAGGCGACAACGCTAACTGCTGCACCACTGGGGCCACTTATTCAACAGACAAGAACTAACTAATTAGTGGAAGGAAGTGCGAGACCCATTATTCAATTAAACAAAAGGAAATAACAGATGTAATAACTAGTCTGCGACTGCAGCAGCCCAGTGAAGTGTATTTTTTTTTTAATAAATGAAAATGCTGATGCCACTTTGAGAGGAGCTCCTTGCGTTTCTTCCTTCCTCTGCATACACAAAGACTGTAGCTGTTTTCTGAGTGATTGATCACTAAGCCAGTAACATACTAGGACGAATGGTAGGCATGTCATGTATGGCATAATCCATCTGCAGACGTCACGGTGCGGAAATTCAAATTTGAGCAGCAGTGTAATGAGAAGAAGAAATCTCTTTGCTGTTTGTTCAAAATATTTGTATTAATTTTCTTTTTGTAGCCGCTTAGAGTTTGAAGAATAGGATGGATCCTTTCACAGAGATGAGTTTTTACGATAGCTTGCTGAGATCAGTCTTGTCTTGTTTAAGGAAATCAGGAAGAGGCATCTTTGGGTTTTAACATCATCAACAGTATTGCCTTATGGGATGTTTTGGCATGCACTTCTCTTGTCAGCCTGTGCAACTTATCGAGAAACTTGGCTGCAGACTCTAACAGAATATTCAAAGCTCATTTTTAAGTGTGCTAACTCTGATTGAAGTAGTTGTTTGCACTGATGATTTGTTTAACTGCGTAAATATATTTTCACTAGCTTGCATGAATGGTTTCCCCTTTTTGTCAGTCTTTGGGTTCTGGCAAGAAAGGGTTTGAGCCACTTGATTAGTGTGTTGAATAAAACTAACTATGCTGTAAACACGCTGGTGTAAAACAACTTTCTGTTCTTTTAAAGACTGTCCCCTCCAGTAAACCGAGAAGTATGTATTCTTTTGTTGCTGTTAAGGTGACATTAAATGGTTCCAATTTAAATGTTTTAGTGGCATGTTTGCTTATATGCAGAGACGGGACCTCCCCCCCTCCTTTACATTTATTTTTTTAGATGAATGGTAGGTATTTTGACATAAAATGTCAAGCTGAAAGTGAATGCCAGAACTGGACTTTTGAAGTAGACCAGTTGTGAAAACACGTGTGTTGGAAGTGGATTTGTGTGCTAAATAAATATGCTTTCCTCAAGTAATTGCAGGATTCACATATACCATAAATACAACACATACCCACCAAACAATGGCCTTCTTTTGTACAGTTTGTTCTGCACTTTATAAAGTAATATGACATAGTGGGGGTGCCCAATCAGGAAATAACTGTCTTACAAGCTGTATACTGCAAATTAGTCATTACTGTTTTGTTAATTTTTTGGGTTCTCTGACTCTGTCAGCTTTCAAGGAAGCGAAAGGCAGTATCGACACTTAACTTCTTCAGGTGTTTATCTTTGTTACTAGTGTGTTGCCCATACTGTATAAAATATCAGGATCTGCAGGCAGAAACAAGGGCAGTGTGGAAGAAAGACACTCAGGCAGTTCCAATAGTACTAGGAGCAATGGATCTTATAAAAAAGAATTTACAGGCATACTGATACATGTAACTTCATATGAACTGCAGGAGGAGACAGTAGTGGTTATATAACAAGAAGGACTCTTCGCAGCACCCACCAACAACAAAGTCTGAAACAATACTAATTTCATGTACTTTAATCATACTTAGACTTAGGAATGGGGTTCATTCCCATCATGGTATTAGAATCCCAAAAGACTTTACAGACTATGTTCATACCTTTTTATTATGTGAGAAATTCATCTCAGGAATCGTTTACTTTTTATATGATAGCTGGACTCTCTTGATCTGTTCCGTCACTTTGATTTTCTAGGTGTGCGCCCATAGCACTTTCATGTCTAACTGGCAGAAAGCTCAGAGGCAAGCTGTTTTTAGAAGATGAGGGATTCTCAGGGGAGAGTGCTAGCTTAAGATTAAATTGTTTAAAGAGATATTTATTAAATTGTCTGTTTGTTTATTTTAACTGGGGTGTGGATATTGTGCATATTTTGACAACAGACTGTTGCGGCTGGTTTGAGGGGGCGGGGGTCACAAAATCTAGCGCATATTCATCTCGACAGTTGGCAACACTGGCATATGGCTTTAACTGCAGTAGTGCAAAGAAAATAAAGGATAGTTTTAACACATTTTGTTATAAAAATAGTTTTTAACCATATCTCCATCTTTTAAAATAATGTAGCAAAAGGTTCAAATCAGGCAATTTTATTTTGTGCCATGCAAAGCAAAACAAGTGTGAAAGAAACTGGGAGTTTAATTTATGGTGATTGGGAAAGGATGTGTTGTTCAAAATGTTAAAACAATTTCTATCTTATGTGGCTTAAGTGTGTGGGTGTGTGTATATCTATCTATCTAAATATATATACATACATACATACACACACGCGTGTTTCTGTCTCTATATGCATGTATAGAATTTCAGTCAAGATAACGGCTTTACGCTTGTCCACATATTTTAAATATGTACATTACAACTAGTTTTCCCTTAATTTCAAAATCAGGGTAATGCTTTTTATGTTAAGACGATAAAATTGTGTTAACGTTTTGGGGAAGGAAGACAGACGTAATATTGAAAAATGTGATCTATGTCATTTTATTTATGTAGGCCTAACCATAGGATTTGTAAAGGTGGGCGTATTTCAGTGCAGTCAAGGAACATTCACCATTGAGACGAGGTATTTATCTAATGCACATGCATGGGTATTAACTCACCCATCTCTCTCTCTCACACTTAAATATAAACAATTGTTTTTATATGAGCGTTGAGACAGTTTTATAAAAATAATGAATAAAAACTCCAAAAGAAGTCGAGTATTTCACCACGATTTCGTAATTCGTTTTCTTCGTTTAGTAAGTTACAGTTAGATTAGAAAATTGTCTGTTTCTGTTTTAAATTAGAGAATTTGTTTAATGAGAATGCGTAAAGCCGTACCCGTATAAATACCAGTCTCTACTGGTAGAGATTTAACGGAAAAATACATGAAAGTGTAATAAAATGAAATAAAGCGGGGGGGGGGGGGCATTTTTTTCTGTCAGCTTTAAATGTTCAGTTAAAATACATTTCTAAATTACTTGATATTCTTAAATATGTATACGCAGAAATGTTACATGATCAATCTTCTGACTCCTCTTACCAAAAATCTACAGATACACACATTTCAAAAATACTCAGACATACCGCATTCTTTATTTTGCAGATCCCACATGAATTAAACGCAGTGAAACAGCAGGGTTTTAAATATATTGGTGTCAATTCTTACTCCCGCCTCCCTTACTCTATACTTCCAACGGATCTCCTAGAATACATATCTCACAAGTAACAAATGATTTGTTACCCAATAAAATAATACGACTCATAGTTAAAAGAAGGTTTGCACGGACAGTGAAAATTTGAGCAGAAACAACACAGGGAAGAAGGCACAAATTATCCTTTATTTAAAGCCAACCAATGATAGGGTTACCACCTGTCCCACTTTGAGAGGGACAGTCCCTCTTTGGGCAGTTGTGTCCTGCAAAAAAATTGTAAAAATGAA
>NC_056748.1:365821596-365826842 GCF_019279795.1 Protopterus annectens | reverse complement strand
TATATATATATATATATATATATATATATATATATATATATATATATATATATATATATAGATATGTGTGTGTGTATGTATGTTAAAGGCTTATAGTGCCTGCATATTTGAACTGTTTCTTACTGAAATTGGTACACCTTGTTTGCTGTAACATAGACTAGATCCAGGCCTGCTGAATCTAGCTTTGTTTGTATGCTTGTTGTTTGTTATTTCCCTAAAACGCTAATTCCACCTAAAACGTGGCTTTTCAACGCTTCTGTGGATCCCTGGTGATATCTCCATTGCTTACTGTACTTATTTCCTTGTTTCACTTGAAAGAAAGTTACTGATTGTTGCTTTTACTTTTAAGTTACCTGTAACACATTGCATTTAAGTTACCTGGCACTTGCTCACTAAAGCAATTATATAAGTCAGCACTAAAAAATTAAAAGCACTACACCCTCACAAACTCCCCTTGAGTACCTTGCTCCCCAATGGCTCTTTTTTTCAATTATAAAGGAAATCCCAATACTATTCTAGCATGTCCAAAGGTCAGTTGTCAATCTCCTCTCCGGTCCAGCTGGGGAATCTTGCGGCAATGTTACAACTGCCTCATTTACACAGACAACCCTCTCCTCCTCCCAACAAATTCCAACACATGTGAGAGATGCAACCATATAGCCAAACTGGAGGCTAAGCTCTTTCAACTTAGTACTGGCGTAACCAGTCAGGAGGAGAAGGAAACCACACTCACTACAATTCCAGTCTCACATAGACCTACCACGACAGCAAACCAAACACATAAACACACAAAAACATACTCGGAGGCTCTAACCTCCAAAGCAGACACCCAAGCAACCACAACCCCAAAGCAAAACACGTGCAACACATAGCTCACAAAGCCAGTGTGCCGAACAGTCACCGCCCCTAAGGCTAAACAACACACCTGATACACTTGTAATAGGTGACTCTATCTACCTTTACAGGTTAGTCCAGTTTTCTTACTACTGTCGACTTTCAATATTTAGTGTGTATAACACACTCTTTTTTTTTTTTTAGTTTTTATTGTTTGTACTGCAGTATGTATTATATGTTTTTGCACTGATTGCACATACTCTTTCTCTTGTATTCAGGTACTTCCTATAGGTTTTCGCACTGCAGGAATAGTCATTTATTTCCCGGTATCGCTTTGAGTTACTATGCTCACTTGCTCTCGAGTGACTCTTCTTTTGGTTTTTTGTTTGCTATCAGTTGATTTTCTAGTTGGTCAGTCTCATCTTTTGGATTAGATGCATTAGTGCCGCCAACAAGTATTTTATTTCATTTATTTTTAATTTTTTTTATAGTTAGCATTTTTTACAGTTAGCATTTTCTGTTAAGGGTGCTTAGCGTTTACTGGTTGTTTTACCTTACATATAATCTTTTTTCAAGTCTTCGACTCTTTTACAAACTTCTAGGTCATACATTTCGTATCTTTGTGATATTATGTTTTGAACATGTTAATAAGTTGGATTCATCTTTTAGTTTATATGCATATTAACTTAGGTATACACAAAACAAATGTTTTTCACTATGTCTTTTTACATTAGAAGAAAACAACTGAATCAGTAAATGAGACCACAACCCGTCTCTGCTAGGTTAACCAGTTCAAACAGTGAAACAGGACTCGAACAGGGTTAAAGGCAACAAATTTATTGAAGCACAAGAAACTAAACAAAACAAGTAAGCGCTTTCATCTGCAATGCAGACTTCATCAGACAAAGTACATCCTCATTAACACCATATTTAACAACGTTTTGGCGCCAACTTAGATACAAAAAATCATTTCAAATAGTTGACGTCAACTTTTTAAGTGCCAGTGCTTATAATTTATAAAAATATGAAATTCAGCACAATAAAACACTCAAGGATGCGATGTTCTTCATCTCACATTGCTGCAGTCCTAACACTTGGGTAGTCCGCTGTCCCTCAATTGGCCCGAATATCAGAGTATAAGGCTGACGTCGGTCAAGGCGCATTTGACTGACATCAGAACGTCAGGGTACAAATGCGCATGACCGACGTCATATCCTCAGTCTTTTTTGCCGCATGGTCCGATGCAGAAGCAGTGTTGCAAGTGCTGTTCGGCGTTCTGAAATTTTTCGCATTCGGAGTTTCAGACTGAAGTCAGAGTTGGTTAAGTACCCCGTTGGGGAATATTTTGGTTTTTTCTTGCCTCAGTGGTTTACCGGATGTCAGAAAAAGTGAATAACTGTATTTCTTGTGGGAAACAGATTCCGCATAGGGACTACCATAATTTGTGTATACCTTGTTTGGGACCTGAGCACGACGTTGTTGGGTGTCGCTTTTGTGCTAGGTTTAATAAATGCACTATAAAGCGAAGGTTGGATTGTGCCAGGTTGGTCTTTGGGAAGCGGTGCAATTACAATATGCCGTCGGATGCACGGCGGCTTCCTCAAAGAAGCGTAGGACAAGGCAGTTAAAGCTAGGTTAGAGAGTCGTCAAACCGGACGCCGGTTCTTTAGAGCGTCAGGGAACCGGTGGTTCCGGCGGAGGCCTCTGGAGTCCCAGGGAGAAACTTTGCTTTTACAGGATGTGGCCTCCCAGGAGGCAAGTCAGGCTACAGGGGCTTCTCAGGTTACTTTACTCCCCTCCCTTCCTAAGGTGTCTAGGCCCTCTCTTTCTGCTTCCAAGGCTTCTCCTAGAGGCAGGTCTAGTTTAGCTGCTGTGGGTGTCACTCCTAGTTCTTCAGGTTCTGTGCCCAAGAAGCACATGCTTAAAATGGCAGAAGATTTAATTACTTTAATTAGAGGCTCTATGCCCCCTCCTGATAAGAGGCCTAGGATGGAGCCAGTGTTGGGGGATTATGAGCAGGCTTCAGATGTGTCTGAGTCTTCGGCTGAAGACTTGCAGGAGTATTCTCATTATTCTGATTCTGATGTTGATGATTCTACTCCTTCTGCTTCTCCTCCTGAGGATTTTTCTTTTTCAGAGACCCTTCACTCCATGAGAGCACTTTAAATGGGAAGGTCAGGACTTCTCTGACTCCAGGAAAAGGCTTAGGGAATTTTTGTTTTTACCCCAGCATAGGCCTTTGGCTATACCTCCTGTTTTGACTGTGGTGGAAGATGTTTGCAGAGGCTTCTCTTAATCCTGATTCTTTGCCTCCTGCTCCTGTTAAACCAGATAGGTATTACAGGGTGCCTGAAGCTCATAAGTATCTTTTAAGAGTCCTAGGGCAGACCCAGACACTGTTAGCCAGGGGCCCAAAGGTGTTAAGGCTTCTGTTGTCAAGAATCCGGTTCCTGCAGATAAAGAGGCCAGGGCCTTGGATAGATGGGGAAAGAAAGTTTATACTTCTTCCACCCTAGCCATGAGAGCTTTGAATTGCCAGTTTCATATGTTAAAATATCAAAATTATCTGCTTTCACAGTTGAAATCTAAGGTTGATGCTCTGGCGGAAGGTATTGATTGTAAAGAGTTACAGGATTTAGTGCATGTTTCTGAACAGGTGGGTAAGCATTCTTTGCAATGTGGTTTTGATGCTGTACAGGCCTCCTCTAGGGTGGCTGCCACTGGGTCAGTTCTTCGCAGGCATGCCTGGCTGAGGGATCAAAATTTATCTGACCATGTTAAAACTAGGATTTTGGATGCCCTTTGCAATCTGATGTCTTGTTTGGTTCTCCTGTTGAGGCAGTTTTAAAGAAAATGGAAGACCAGGCTAAGTCTATGCAGACTGTTAAAGATTTTTTGCAGGTTCAGCCTCCAAAGTTTAGTAGAAATTGGCCTACTAAGGGGTGGACGTATCCTTCTTATGATTCCCAGTCTAGGGGTAGATCTAGGCGTGGCAGGGGCAGAGGTCAGGGCTCTTTCAGGCCTAGAACAGGGAGTTCTCCTGCATAGTCTTGAGTGAGGGCAGGGGTCAGTCCTTTCGTAAACAGACCCAATGACCTACCTTTTCAGCTGCCAGAACCTTCTCGCCTGGCAGCACCTTTGGGAGGAAGGCTGGCACTTTTCAAAGAAAATTGGAGTTTGATTACCCAAGACAAATGGGTACTGGATATCATACATCACGGTTACAGGTTTTATTTCCATACCTTGCCTCCTTTCAAAGGCATGCCAGACATTCCTCCTCCACAAAGAATAGAGGCTCACAAGCAAATTTCACTGTTACTCCAAATAGGGGCCATACAGCCGGTTCCTATGCCAGAAAGGGGCCTAGGATTTTATTCTCGCCTGTTCCTAGTACCAAAGAAGGGGAACACGTGGAGACCAATTTTGGATTTATCTATCCTCAACACTTATCTGGACATTCCCAAGTTCAAAATGTTGACGTTGCAGCAGCTTTTACCTCTGCTGGGCAAGATCATTGGATGGTAACTTTGGACCTCAAGGAGGCTTACCTTCATGTTCCCATCAGACTAAGTTGCAGGAAGTATCTGCGTTTTCGAGCTGGGACTTCTCATTATCAGTTCTCTGCATTGCCCTTTGGCTTATCTACTGCCCAGAGTGTTCACGAAAGTTCTGGCTCCAGTGATAGCTTTCTTCAGGCTAAAAGGAATACAGATCTATCCTTATTTGGACGACTGCCTGATTCTGGCTCAAGGAAGGGAACAGCTTCTTCATCATTTGGAATATGTGATAGCAGTGCTAAGATGCCTGGGGTATTCTGTGAACGAAATAAAGTCCAGTCTAGTACCCTCTCAGGACATGTGCTTTCTGGGTGTGAGACTGAATACAGCATCCCAGATGGCCTTTTTAACCCCGGACAAACGAAAGAGTCTATTCCTTTACTTCCATCAGCTATCTCATCAGTCCGGGCTGACTGCAAGGACAGTCCTTCAAGCCTTAGGGTTCATGGCATCTTGTATTCTGGTGCTTCCCAATGCCAAACTGCATATGAGGAAGCTACAATGGTATCTCAAAAATGTATGGACACAGCACTGCCAGGATCTGGACACTGTCATTCAAATAATACCTTGCATTCAAAAGGAATTTTTATGGTGGGCTCAGGAATGTCACCTAAACAAGGGACTCTCTGTGACCCGGCCAGAGGCGAGTCAGATTTTAACGACAGATGCCTCAGACATAGCTTGGGGAGCTCATCTAAATGGAAGGTGGATACAAGACAAGTGGCCTGCCAGACTACAACATCTACATATCAACATGAAGGAGATGTTAGCAGTCCAGTTTGCATTAATAGCTTTCAAGGATTTACTTCTTCCAGGGCAGGTGTTGATTCTAACAGACAACACAACTGTCATGTG
>NC_056748.1:365741596-365806596 GCF_019279795.1 Protopterus annectens | reverse complement strand
CATGAAAACAGTTGTGGTAAGCAAACTGATAAAGCAGAAGTGACCATACAATAAAGCATGAAGCAACATTTCTTGATAAATTTAGGTGTTTACATTAGTTTTTCAGAGGTATCTTGTGTACAAAATTTACAGTTTGAGATATATTTACATTATCCATGGCAGAGACGTTGTCATGCAGAACTAAACTTTAACAAGATTGTCATATTCTCTATACTTTCTACAGAAACAGAGTTTCAAAGTTTTATATTTTGGCTTGTGTGAGATGTGATATTGGCAAGGATGGTAAGGTTAACTGTTGTGAAATTTGAGGTGGAGAGAACATGTTTATAGAATCGTAGCACTGTATGCTTATGTAACTAGCAAGGAAATCTGTTTAATCAAATATTAAACTTTGTTGTGGTCAACATGAAAATTATAATTTCAAGCAACTTTAATTGTGATTTAAGGGGAAGATGTAAAAAAGAGAAGCAAAGATGTGAAAAATACAGAAAGTCATAACATGGTAAATTAGCTGTGTGAAACAAAAGCCAGTGAACTTGTAGAAAGGGGCACTTGGATCTGAAATTGATTATTTTGTATTATTGGTAGACTTGTCGGTAGCTGATTGTGTTACAGTTGTGATGGGTTTTTAGACCGTTTAGTAATATGGATGGAGGTAATGGAAGAGGGGAGTATATTAAAATAAGAAAAGGAATAAAAATAAATTAGAAATTATGGGATAGGATTGGCGAGTGGGAAGTATTAGAGTTGTGGAAGGATCATATAACTTCACAGGACTTCTTTAAAAACTGATCTGAATGATGTACTGAATTCAAAAAAGTTTAAAAAGTATGTTTTTTTTTTCAATGGCAGGATGATGTAAGAAAGGAAGAGGAAGTGAAGTATGGGAAAATTTTATATAAATGTGTTTGAGAATTGAGAGAATAATAGAAAGTATTATGATATAGAAACAGAAATGTATAAGGGAAATCAAGAAAAAAACTGAGGCATTGCTGTTTAAACAGCTGTATTATTTACAGGGGAGAGGTATCTGCATATTTGAGTAAAACAGTAAAGGAAGATATTAGTATAATGACAGAAATGAAAAATGTAAAAGAAGAGGAAGAGACAATATGAGCAAATAATAAGTGTTGTAGTACCAGATGTGGAAAATGAGAGAATGTAAAGTAAAAAAAATGCAGTATGGTTTAAGGAAGAATCTGAAGAAAAGATTGCTATTAGAGAATTGGATGAAGTACTTGGGGAAAGTGTTGATTCAGTATCTGGCGGAGATGGTATAGGATGTAGAATGTATAAGAAATTTAGTGGATTGGCAATGAGACTATTTTGCAAATGTACTGAATGAAGGAATGCTTTGTTTTACGAAGCGTGATCTGGCGGGATATTAAAATTTATATGAAAAGAGATGAGAACAAAATAAAAAATGAGACCCATCACAATAAATAATACAGATTATAATATTTTTATGATAAAAACTGGAAGGAAGGATGAAGAATATATTATGGAATGAAGTATAGATGGTAGGAAAGGAATGTCAAGAATTATTATTTGAGAGAGAAAATGTGGAAAATCTTCTTTCGGCTTTTCCCGGTTAGGGGTCGCCACAGCGGATCACCTGTCCACTCTTGATTGGCAGTGGAGTTTTACAGTGTTGAGTTGCCAGCCCGGCACCCAACCTTCCACTTAAGGCACATACATGCACGCACTCACTCCTAGGGCCAATTTAGAGTGTCCAATCCACCTACAGCATGTCTTTGGGATGTGGGAGGAAACCGGAGCACCCAGAGGAAACCCATGCGACCATAGGGAGGACATGCAGACTCCGCACAGAAGGCACCCCAGCGAAGGATCGAACCAGAGAACCTCTTGCTGTGAGGCGGCAATGCTAACTGCTGCACCACCGCTGCTGCCGTAGAGAAAATGTGGAAAATATTGCAAGTTAAAGGGATGATGTGAAACTTATGGTAGATAATATTAGTAAGGCATTTGCTACAGTAGGACATGATGCATTGTGGGATGTTGTGGAGAAATATGGAATAGGTAACAAAATTAAGAGAGTGTGTATGTTGGGAAATCACAATAATAGAGTTAAAGGGTTAATGTATGGGTGGCTGAGTAAAGAAATATGTGTGAAGTGTAGTATTAGGCAAAAATGTCCCATGAGTGTAATATTGTTTGCATTGGTAATAAATGCAACAATGAGTGAAGTAAGTTTATAAAATGAGTGTTGCTAGATATGTCATGGAAAAGGAGACTGTGATTTCAGTAGTTTTGACACATGACCGCAGTGTAGCTGTAGTTGATTGATGAGAAGAACAAAGTATGGATGAGGGAAGTATTGGTTTGTATGACTAGATGTTTAAAGGAAATGGGAATGATATTGAATAAAGACAAATGGAAGGGTTTGGGTGATGTGATGACAATTGGGGGGGGGGTGTATTTTTCAACCAATAAATTCTTTGCTATGAATAAAATTTGGAGAAATGATGTAGTGATGCATTGGGAGAGTTTGAAACATGAAATGAATGAAATATTCTTCTTTGGAGGATTTGTAGATTAGCATTCAGGAAAAAGGTTTATCTGGCGAATTTGGTATTAATGGAAAGAACATATGAAAACAAAATTGTGCAATTGGTGTTTTCTTTCATATGGAGTTTAAGATTAAACCCGGTGAAAAGAGTTGTGTTGTATATGAGTGAAGATGAAGAGGATTGTGGTTACTAAATCCAGTTATTCTGCTTCTTTAAACTTGTAAAGAGTAGTAAATTGGATAAAGGAAGAAAATGGAATTTTAATAGTGAGAATGTTTTTTAAAGTACAAAAAAATACTGAGAAATTATGAGAATAAGAGAAACAGAAAAAGAGTACTTAAATGAAGAAGTTAAAAGTAAGAAAATACTAACAAAAAATAAAATTTGATGATATAGAGAAAGAAGGATATGATATAATAATGTGATTAAACAACATGCATTTATACAGTAGTTAAAAGGTTGTCTTTTTCCTTTTTGCAAATGTCTGAAGAAGCCGAAAGGTGAAAGCGCTTGCATAATAAATTCTGGATTTTATTGTTTATTCCGCTTCTCATTGAAGTTGCTGTTTGCTGCCTTTAACATCTATGGTCGTGGATTATTGTGTCTGTTGCCTTTACCATTTATGTCCGTGGACCATTGTGCTTGATTCCTGTGGATGTTCGGATCATTACTGTGGATTATTTAGTTATTTGTATCCACAGGTTTCTCTACCTTCTCGTGTGGTACCTGTTGACTTTTCTGACATAAATGAAAAGAAGTTCAACTAAATCTCACATACAAAAGAAAAAAATATTTACAGGAGTGTCCATTAACCATCAAGTCATTCAAGTTATTATACATTACATTAAATCTAAAATGCCGTTTATTCTTGCTTATTAAGCAGATCTCGAAGTTTAGTCCATGCATTGTATTAAGAGGTAATCCTGGTTGTTGACTTGATTGTAATGATTTCCAGGTGACTGACTTCAGTTGCAGTATTTATAAATTCTTTGAAGGAGGGTTTAGATCCATTTTTCCATTTCTGAGTTATAACCTTTCTCACTATAGATAGTATAGACGACAAAATGCGATATTTCATTTTTAACACATATAGGAATAGGAGTGTTAAAAAGGATTAGTGATTTAGATAAAACTAAATTTTCTCAAAAACCTGTAAAAAGAGATTAGTGTCTCAACTTATTGGAATAACATTAAAGTCAAAAAACATGTCGCCAATCTGCTTTACTTTCTTGTTTACATCTCCAACAAACTTGTTTCTGCTTGAACATTAATTCATTTTTATGTGGTGTGAAGAAAGATCTAAACAAAAATCTCCAAGTAAAGCGATTCCATCTAAGAGATGAAGTTATATGTTTAGAAGACATTAGAATTATTATTTTTTATCTTCTTCATTCAGAGGTATATTATTAATTTGAGTAAAAATATTTCCAATAATTGTCATTGCAACTTTGTTTCTCTCATCACAACTCGATATAATTTGGATAAGAGACCCTGTCACCATGTGTTTTGTTGCATTAAGAATATTAGAGCTTCAATTATTTTTTGGATATGATCTCTTATCCTTGGTTGCATTAACTTAATTTTCCCTTCTACATGTCTGTAAGATTACACATCTAGCCACATATCTTTATCTAAATTGTATTTGTTCTTAATATAATCAACAGAATGCAGCTTTTCATGTTATATTAATTGAAATGAGTGTAGCATTTTTTTCTCTTTAAATGTGAGCATTTCTAACTTAAAGGTGGAGATGTTATTTTGGGTATACACAATAGGAAATATAAGTAAGATCCATGCTTTATATGCCAGGTTTCTATATAGAAAAAAATTAGAAGTGTTTTAATATAGTAGAAATGAAATAGGAGTCACTTGTTTGGTGACTTTTTCTATAAGGTAACCCTTTAATAACCAATGTAGACTGTTATTTACTATGAGATAATTATTAGATTATCTATTATATTTGGAGTTTATAAAAAGATTTCCTCAAATTCATTCCACCTAGCTGTATAAGGTGTTATTAATACAAATATATATTGTTTTTATAATTGATGATGATGAATATAATTCTAGATCCAGTAGTCCTATCCCTCCTACTGCCCAGTCTCTCATATGATGGTTTATATTGGTTTATTGAGGTACTAGAGAAATCTCAAAATTAAAGTGTTAAATTCTTTAATACAACTTTTTGTGGGGGGGTAATGTTAGTGATTATCTTACCACAAATCTTATACATTATACAATCATTCTGAAAGCCTCTCTTCCATCATGAAGAAAATTTTATTGCATTTGTTTATTAGATTCTTTATATTTATACTGTTAGTATAATTATAATTTATTATATCTTTAATGTCTGTTATAATTATTCTTAAATCATTCATTTTCTTCTCTATGATAATGTATTTAATGAAATTATTTTTGATTTATGTTCTTATTTGTATTTTTAGGTAGGATTTTTGTTTTGTCATCCATTTAATGTTAAACCAGATTTTCTTTGAAATAAATCCATTGCTAAGAAAACTACAGATAAAGAATTATCATTGTCATTTAATGTCAGTAGGATGTCATCAACATCAAATATCCTCCGCAAACAGTTGAATTGTAGACTTTAAAATCTCCTTTATGGTAATACTTTTTATATCTATATTTGATCTTAGAAAATTAGCAAATGGTTCCATAATTAGGGTAGAAAGCAGAAGTGAAAGAGGACATCCTTGTTTGGTTCCTTTCAAAATTTGTGTAGAATCAGAAGTAAAAGTACTTATTTTAACATATGCAAACCAGTCATTATAAAGAAGATTAAGAAGTTGTGTATAGTTACTTGAGAAATTATAGCTTCTAAAACCAGCAAGAGAGATTTCCAGTTTACTGAGTCAAAAGCACTATTAATGCCAGTACTCATTAATGTTAAGTTCTTTCTGGTTTTATTTGCATAGTCCGTTATTGTGATTGTTCTTTTAATATAAGAATTTCTGTTTAAGATAAACCCAGTTTGATTTTCATCAATCATGGAGGGTAGAATATATTGTAATCTGTTAGCATGAATTGCCATGAACAATTTTTAATCTACATTTAAAAGTGAAATTGGCTTGTTTGAAGAGCGTTCAGTGGGATCTTTGTCAGTTTTTAAAACTAGAGGGATAAGAATATATTTCCAGGAAGGAGGAACATAAAGTCCCTGACTATGGAAAAAATTGTATAGTATGTCTAGGGCTTCTTTGGCTAACAGTTTATGAAGTTCAGCTATAAATACCTTCATTACCTGGTACTTTGTTAGGTTTCAGTCTAGAAATTTGAGTTTGAACTCCAGACATAGAGATCAGTTTGTCAGTTAATTTCATTTGGTCATCAGATAGTTTAGTTTTTGTATTGTTTTAATAAATATTTTAATTATTTCTTCTGGATCTATTAAATCAATAAACACTAAAGAAGAACACAATAACTGCAGGTCTTAATCTTTATTAACTCACTTAAGTGCTTTTGTCTTAAGTACCCATGACTTCATCAGAATTCCAACCCCTCTCGATTGAAACCATGTGCACACCCCTTAAAACATCATGTGACACATGAATTAAAATCAGTTATGTTGATTTAAAAGAACATTACAAAAATTGTAAAACGAACACATTTTTTGTCTGTATGTGTAATAAAATACACTATACAAATCAGGCAGAGGAATTTAAAAAATGTGGGTTGAAAAAACAAAGCCACACTATTTAAATACACCAAAAAATACAAGGAATCGGAAAACATATGCAGATGTCAAGACATAAATGTAAGACTCCAAACAGCCAACATAGATTTTAATTTTAATACAGTACTGATGGATATCATATAATTTAGGCCTGGAAGAACCGAGCTATTACATTTGATAGCCACCTCAATTCCTTATATTCCAGAAATAAATTGGTGGGGCCACCCCTCAATCCCAACGCCACATGATCTATAGCAGTGTATTTAAAGGAATGCAGGGGGTTGTCTTTTTAATATGTTTATAGAAAGCAATCCCTTTGTTGGCCCTTTGAATATCAAGCTGATGCTGGTAAATCCTATTTTTAGGGCCCTTATGGTCTTCCCAATATAAAAAAAAAATGGCACATTTGACACTTGGCCACATAAATAATACCATTGGTATCACAATAATATCTGGAGGTAAGTTTTTTTTAGTACCAAAGCTGTCTAAATAAATGCTAGATGCCTCAAAAACAAATCTACATTGAAAGCAGTGCCATTTTACTATTTCCCTTCTTTTTTACTTGTGAAGGGGACTTCCAACAAGGTTTTGAAACTGGTATCCTTTTGTATATTCCCACCAGAGTTTCTTCATCTTTGCTCAAATACTCGTGTTCTACTGCAAACAAATGCCAGGTTTTACAAATTATATTGCAAATCTCCCAAAAGTGGAGGTTATAGGGTAGAACAAGAGCTGTCTGAAAATTTGACTGCTTATCTGGTCCAACAGCATCTCTACCTGAGAAGGTACCACCACTTCCTTCACTCACTCCAAGCAGTGGAGAAAAATGCCCCTGTTTCCTTTTATCTATACTTCTGAAATATGGAATTTAAGAATGATCCAGGATAGCCCTTCTAGTTAACATTCCCCTTAACGTTAGTCATTCTTGAAAAAATGGTATCATTACTCACCATACGTGCTCCTTCACACACTGACCCTTAACAAGGGATCTTTTTTGATGGAGGGGATGCCAACTCTCGAAGTCTTGCATTGCTCAGTTTGTATTTTTCCACTTGGTTATAGTTTATGAACTAAGCTTTGTTCCTACTTTCTTGGTTGTGTTTCGTAACTCTTGAAGTGCAGCAAAGAGGTGGAATATGTGGGTTTTCTTTTCAAGGTGAACTCAAATCTTCGTTGGAATTTATTTTTATAATGCACCCATCTAAATGGTTAACCCTATCTTGCTGCACTTCCATGGTGAAACTCAGAAAACCAGTACTGTTATTCAGAAACTGAAAAAAATGGTATAATTTGGCCCTGGTATCCCTCCAAAAAATTGATATAATCCAAAACATGTCCATATAATGGCAAATAATCCTTATATAGAGATTGGAATACCAAAGTATTTTCCCAGTGGACCAAAACCAGATTAGCAAATATAGGGGCACATATGGCCACCATAGCTACACCACTGTTTTTGTCTAAATAACTGGTTCTCAAAATAAATGTAGTTGTTTTCAAGAACAACCTCCATAAGGGCCCTAAGGGTTAAAATCTTAGTGTGCTCCAGTCTTGATCCATGATGTAAAAATTCATAAAATATCTGTTACCCGTCTTAATGAGGGATGGCTGAAAAGATGTCCTGCACATCGGTAGTCACAAATATCAAATCATCAGAGTGTTATCTGGTCACCTTGGACAGAAAATCCCAAGAATCTTTAAACCCATAAGGGTGCTCGTCAAGGACTCCTGTTTGTATGAAAATCAATATACTTCACCAAAGGCAGCATCTTTTGAGGCTTTGGCATCAACTATAGGTCTTAAAAGAAGGATCCATAATACTTGTGTGCCTGTTGGGGATACAAAGTATGGTGGGGGACCCTAGGGTATGCAACTTTAAAGAACTTGTATTCATCTGGACTAATCTGCTCATTTATTAACAGGTCTTCTAACATCGTCAATTCCACGATATGCAATATCCATTTCATTAATAGAGAGTTCATAATAAGTTTCAGTGTATAAAAGCTCCAACATTTTATTGATGTAATCATTGCATCCCATAATAGCCAGGCCCCCACCCTTGTCAGGTTTCATAGCCCTAATTTGCCTGTTTCCAGTTATTTCTTTTAACAGCACCCATTCCTGCTGGCTTAAATTGGAAGAAATCTTAGAGGGGACTTTACTCATCTTCCTAATTTCTCCTTCACACATCCACTCAAACAAATTGACAAGAGGGATGCAAAGGTGGGTACACTGGGCCTCTTGCACCCTTCAAAATCTCTAAGATTATTATTGTTACCACTGAAAAGGAAACAAAATTTAACTTCTAACATAGAGTTTCATTTGGACCGACGCTTCCTCAATTTTAGCCTTCCTTGCTGGTACAAAGGTCAGGCCTTTTTCAAACAAATCAGCCCATGAGGAAGTAATTTCCAGTTCATTTAAAGTGTACATTTTGAAGTCCCCTGCAGTATGTTGTATACTTTTACAAATCTCCCCATCACTGTCTACCATGTGTTGCCTCTCCTCAAACCCCTCCCCGACCTCTCCAAGAATAGGGTCTCTTCCTGTAACTGTTCCTCTCCCTGGGAGCCCATGAATTCACCTCCATTTGATTCCTCAACTTTTCCAATCTCATCAGGGGGGATACTCTAAAGGGTCAAGTTCGTTTAACTCGGTTTTACCATTGACTTCATTAATGTTCTCTACATTGTTAGCATTCGCATTGTTTAAAGAATTCACCATCTACAGGATTATTGTTATTCTGGTTAAAACTAAAAACATTACTATTATTGGGAGGAGCTGGGTAAACCACTACAATACATACACACACCCAGAAGCAATATGCCTGTCAAAGAATACAATTAATCAACTACCATGGTAACACTAAAAAAAACTCATCAAACTTGCTTTACACTAAGAAATAGTGCCGAATATAATAATGAGGCATAAATAAACAAGAAAAAAATGGCCATAACTTGAATAAAGACATAAACAAGTATAATAAAAACTGGGGACCATTGCCTTGTAATAAAATAATAAGATATAAATAATTAAACGGTAGCAGTTGTGAACTTTAATATACTAGAAATGGAAATACTATCATTAATGCCAGGCAAAAGAGTAGCATTAAGCCTCAGTTGTCAGCATAATTCTTAGTAATACAAGGTAACATCTAAATCCCCACTTAAAGGTGCCAACAAAAACCCTATCGATGGCAAAAAGGTGAATTATTTTTAAATTGAAACACACCTGGGAATGAGGAAACAAGGCATTGGTCATAGTTTTCTTACCAATATCATAAAGATGCTCACTAATCCAGTCCCTCAATCTCCTCTTTGTTTTACCAACATAAAAGACCTCGCACAAAGAGCATAAAGCCAAATAAACTAAGTGCTTGATATTACAAGTCACCTTCCCTGGACAGGGAATTGAACAACCATACTGACGGACAACAGCATATGGTCCAGTATGAATAAACCTACAAGCCTTATACCATCCACATTTTTGCATTAAACTGTGACTCCATGGAGCTTTACCCATTCCTGATTCAAAAATACCATTCAGATTTCTCCCTTTAGAATTAGTAATAATGGAAAAATCCCGAGTTCTTTTTTCATCTTCTCTTTGAATACAACATTCCAGAATTTTCTGACAACACTAACATACAAATGTGCTGTATTACTAAAAGGAATAACTAGGGAAACTGTACTATCAGTGGAACAAGGAGTGTGTCGGCCATAGCAACACGGGTATCAGAAATAGGTCTAATGTCCCTTGACCTTCTTAAGATTGCTGAAAAATGATCAGTCCTATGTTGCACAACCTTGGCTTTTACATTGTTTAGAAAATTAATAGGGCAACCTTTGTCCAAAACCAGACAAATCAAATGGTGTAATTCTTCAAAAAATACACTGTCATTGGAAATAAGTCTCAGCAGTCTTACTATTTGACCTTTACCACTGATCTTTTTTGGAAATGGGGATGGCAACTATCAAAATGTAGATAGATGTTGGTAAATGTTTCTTTTCTAAAGATAGTGGAGGTAAAGCAACGCTTGAAAGTATCTTTCCCAAGGGCTAACTCCAAAAAATTAACAGAATTAGGGTCAATAGTGTATGCAAACCTCAAAGTTTGTAGAGGTACCCCATAAATTATAAAAATGTTCCCATTGTTCCCTAGTACCTTTTCACAAAATCAACATATCATCCAGGAATCTATAGTAGCCATATACAAGGGCCAAAAAATCAGGAGTAAAAACAATGGTCTTCTCCCACATCACAAGCACAATATTGGAATATTGGCATACAGGGGAGCACACGCGGCCCCCATGGCTACACCTGAAACCTGTTGAAAGTATTCGCCTTCAAACTTAAGAAAATTGTTAGTTAACACAACCTCCAATAGGGCTATAAGGGTGCAAGCTTCCTCAACAGGTAGTGTGGAAAATGTGTATAAAAATTTCAAAAACCAATCCACACCAATATCATGGAGGATCACAGTAAAAAGGTCTATCACATTGACTGTAATAAATGTAACACTCTCCAAAAAATCCAGGGACTGCAGATTCTCCAATAAATTCCAAGAATCGTTAATGTGCTTTTCTACCTCCAAAATGGGCTTACATTTAAAGTCCACATATTTAGCCAAGGACTCTGTCTGTGAATCCTTAGCAGCGAGAGTAGGTCTTTGGGGAGGGTCGTGCGCATCTTTATGAATCTTTGGTATACCAAAGATGTATTCCAACTTAGGTTTGTCTACATTCTGAATTTCCCAGACATGAGACAATTCACCCTGCATAACCGTATCCAACAATAAAACATCTAGTCTGGGAAAAGCCATGTTGATCTCATTTAAAAACACCCTCACGTAAGTGTTCTCTTTAGCCAAAAGCTGACTCATTTTTGAGGAATAAATAGTCCTATCCATAATAACCACCCCATCACCTTTATCCAGTTTCATAATGCAGGTGCTCTTATTGAAGGCCAAACTCCGAAGAAGATCTCATTCAACCAGTGACAAATTGTCAACCGATATTTTTCTGTTTTTGTTGTCCATCAGTGTAAACTGATATTCACATAATCTTTCAAAAACAGAAACAAAAGGATTCATGGGTGGTAAATAAGTACTTTTCTTATGAAGTCCAACACCATTATCATTAGTAATAACATTTCTTTCAAATTTGCAAATATTGCAAAATACAGTTTCAGATTACAATTCCTACAAAATAGTTTCAACTGAATCAAAGCCTGCACTTTGTCCAAATTAAAAGTATGTATAAATAAAAATCGTTCTTTTGAAAATGGACTTAAAATCCTCAGTCTACTCAATACTGGATAAATTGAAAATTTTAAGAGTCTGCCTCATTACTGTCCATTAACAAATGGTAGCCACATTTGCATAGTCAATGTCTGCCTCGTCCTCTGTCCCTCCCTTGCTGATTGTAGAAGGATCCTCTGTGCTGGAGTTTCTGACTGGCTCGTGAACCATGGTTGTAACCCTGAAATCGATTGGCCAACCTCTACGACCTTCTGCCTGGTGCGGGGTTCCAAAAAAAATCTCTTTGTCACCACCATCATGAACAACATCACCAGCAGCTTAAGAGTCTTAAGAGACCACATTATCTGTAAAGGAAACCTTTCTACTTCCTCTAACAAAACTTTGAACAAAATAAGCTTTCCCATGTTCATCCTCCGTCATCTCCTTCTCTAATTTACGTATATTTTTTTTTGTTTCTTAATATCAGAAATATTAGAGTCAGTCTTAGTAAATGTTTCAAAGAATTGCTGCTTAATGACCGGAAAGGACAGGTCATTACAAATGGTTTAATTTGCCGCCCTTCGCTCTGCATCTAGAAGAATAATAATGTTGCATGCATTTTCCTTTATCAAAAGCTTAAACATGCCAATACCCACATCATTGTAAAGTCTGACAATCTCATAATACAGATTTGAGTCAATCTCCACTCCGTTTGAACATTTCCAGGTTCTCAAACCCTTCTGTACGATATTCTCACGACTGCACTGAACAAAATATGAATTCTTTAATTTTCTTTTCAAAATGTTTTAGAGAACTCTGTAGATCAGCAGCAACCAGGTCGGATTGTTCTGAGAAAACAGGAACAGATAAGCATAACCACAAGACTTGATCAACTTTCAGGACATTACATGCCAACCGAGGGTTGTTAGAGCAACCAGAAGAATTCAAACCACAGGCGGGACCTGTGGATTGGTATGAACAGTATCAGAAAATAAATCCTGCCTGGAAATCTCATCACCAGCTGCACTAGTTTGTGAGGAAGTTTACTTGGAAGTCTGCTGGATCAGCAAAGTAAGCTCTCCAGGCAATGCCACAAGGAAACACTGACAGCAGTCTGTGCTCATCTGCGACAAAACCAATAAACCAATAAAAACACACAGATACAAATGAAAATAAAATAAAAAGTCGCCAAAGAACATGAACAAAAGGCTTTTATTTCCAAGGAACATACCTGAGCTCTTTCTAATTAAACTAGAGACTTCATGTGTTCTAAATGAAGTAAAAAAGCTCAAGCTATGGAGAGAGGGGCTTCATATCTAACTACTAAAGAAGCACCTTGCATAGGGACAACCCATCAGTCACCATAATTTCAATGTCTTTCATATTGAACCTGAACATTTCAGCTATGAATAGAGACTATTTCAAAGCCATTTAAAATTTCAGTCTCTCCACTGCTAAATATCAAAACACGCATTCATAGCAACTGTAATCATCCCCCTCAGTCCAGCACATCATAAATCATTCTATTAAATAGGACAGTAATGTATTACCTATATGTGTACACTAAGAATACGGGCAGCTTTTAGGTTTTGCTATTAGTTTTTGTGAAACAGCTTTTCTAATGTTACTGTGGTTAATGATTACATTGAGTTGCTTCCATATTTAGGTGAATATGTTTATCTGTCATTTCTTTTAGTATACCATTTAAGTAGCAGCTTTAATTTAACAATGTTAATGTATTTTCCTTTTTATAGCGAGAAAGTATTAATTATCACGCAGTGTGTTTCCTTTTAGTAGGTAACTGCAGTTTATATGAATTGAACCACTTTAAATTCAGCTATGTGTTATACTGCAATCATTTTTTTTTCAAATATGAAGTATGCATTACTACTTGAGTAAGCTTTCTGTTTGCAACCCTTCAGATCATAAACTAGTATAACTGCCTTATGCTTCATTTAAGGGAAACTAAAGCTGAATAGGAGTAGTACTAGTAGAACTTTATGTCACGACTTGTAAAAATGATTCTTAATCATTTGTAAATTAGACAAGCATAAGACAGGAAAAAAATAATTGAATTACCTTACATTAGTAGACTGCTTGTTGATTTTCTGATTCCTGTTTACGTTCATGTTTTGCTGGTAAAGATATGTAAAGAAGTAAAACTAAGATTGTTTACATAAAAAGAAAAACATCTTATTTCCTTTGTACATAAAGAAAAAGGAAAGTGAAAGCTCATTATTTTCCCCTTATTTTTTTCTTTTTCTCATAGGTTCATAGGTTCATAGGTTCATACTAGGCTATCTGCCCGAGGGCATTTACAAGCCTAGCCCATCGTTTTGTGGCTTACGCCACCCCTTTAGTATGGGGAACTATACCCATTATTTTGCTGTGCCTCTGTCGAGCAGTGACACTGAGGTAATCCCTGGGGTATATCTGTGATCTCCCATCCATTGGTCAAGATTTCTCTTGAACAAGGCCAGCGAGGTGCTCTGCCTCACATGTACCGGGATTTTGTTCCACAGCATAGGGAGTCTTTGGGTGATGAATCTATCCCTCCAGCACGTCCTATTAATAGCCGTGTCGAGGTTTAAGTCTCCCGCCCTTGTGGCTCTGATGGATCTAGATTTTTTGAGGTGAAGCATATTCATCAAATCTGGGTTTGGCATGGCCTTGTATGTATCTCATTTATCTTATTTCCATTTGTCTCCATTTGTTTTTTTTAAGGGTATAATGGACCAGTCATCATCTTCTGTTTGTTCTAAAAATTTGTTAATTTGTAGGTATGACAATGCATGGTCAAGATCTTTGAAGAATTTAACCCTATTAGAAAGGAAAATCCTCAGCTTGGCTGGGAACAGTAAATATATTTGTATCTGCTTTTTCTTAAATTCTCTTATAAGGGGAAGGAATTCCTTTTAGACATCACTGTTGCTGAATAGTTCGTATCAAAATGAATAATATTTTCTTCTGCTTTAAGTGCTGACTTAGCCCAGGCAGTTTTGAGTACCAGTTCTTGATCCTGAGATGAAATAAATTTAACCACAATGGACCTCAAGGAAGTTCTGGACTTTGATACAGAATTAACCTGAGATCTGTGTGCTCTCACTGTACCAAAAGTGAGAGCTCTAGGCAAATATGAAGTTTTAGGAAGCCAGGTAGACAAGAAATTAACCATATTGTTACCTTCTGTTCATTCTGGTAGACCAAAATATGAATGTTGTTACTAGGAGACCAGTTTGCAAGGTCATCTATTTTGACAAGTAAAGAGTTGTTCTGTTTTACAGGTATTCAGTATTGTTCTCCTTCAGTGCTGGAAATCTGGTTTCTCTGTAACTGCAGAGCTTCATTAATTTGTTTCATTTGTTTGGAACAGTTTTTCTTAGTCATCTGTTCTGATGTCCAGTCTATTTTCAAAGACAGTTCTTGAATAGTAGTCTGTAATGACCGAAGCTCTTTTTTGAACAGAAAGTCTTGAGATGCCTTTGTATAACTCGTGGTGCTGCAGGTACAGTGAAGAAATTTTCTGTGTCAGATTTTGACAGGAAAATTTGAAAAGTCTTTGATGTTATCCTTTAGGACATCAATGTTTATTGTAATTCACTTAAGTTGTTTAGGATTATTTAGAAATAACATTTCCTGTCAGAAGTGCATGTAGAAGCAGAGCAGAAGAAAAGTGCTGCTGTCCTAGTCTCATCCTGGCCACTTCTAGATATTTTTGTACTGACTTTTTGTGCTTGCTTACCTTTCTAGTAACCGCTTCCCACCAACATGCACTTGCATGCAGGCTTTATACACAATCATGCACGCCCCTCTAGCAGATCCTCTCTATCAGTGGCCCTTGCCTGTTTTCCTGATTGTTATCCTCAAAAGGTAGGTCCCAGTCTTTTAGCATAAACATGCCCTACTGTATCCTGATTCAGTTAGGTGAACTAGCTTGGTAGTGACGCTTTCTTGCTTTGAGGACAGCAAGCAGTGTAATGTATTAAACGGTTACCATTTAATCTTCACTGATTATATTTTTACCGTTTTTTCTGAAAAGTGATGCGATACTGAACATTGTGCTGCCTCTGTTAAATAATACCTAAGTATTGCTTTTCTTGGTGCACCATGTAAGCCATTCATATAGCTTTACCTTTTTGTTTATGAAAACAGTAGCTAAGAGGTTATGAAGCCTAACCATCTCCTCCCAGGCAAATTAACATGACTAGTCTTTCACTCCTTGCAGCCGCTGTTGTTGGGGATCTTTTCCTGGATCCAGATTGGCAGTACTTTAGTCAGCAACACTCGTTATCAGTAGGCTGGCAATTTATAATATTTTAATTCACTTGATTTGTAATCTTTCTGCCTTATCAGACCTTAAATTAGTTATTTTTTGTTAGTTAATACAGTATTAACGCAGACAAACAAATTATTTTCACTTATTTACAGTGATTTGATGAAACTGGAATGTTAGATTTTTACAGACAGGAATGTTTACTGGCAAGTTATGAGTATATTGTGGTAACTAGAGAGAGATTTTCATGTTTTGTTACCATCTATTACTACAGGAGAGACTATTGGGTATAAGTCTTTGAAATGCGTAACATTTATGGACTTTATTTCAACTGTATATCTTATTGACTAATAAAACAGTGAAAATTGACTTTCTGGAGTTTAAACAAAGTCTAACAATAAAAGCAATCAGAAAATATTTACTTTTAAGAATAATAAAACAATTTTTAAAATGTTGCTGTCTTTCAGTCGTAGCTTATCAAAGAATGGCATGCATCATCACCCTCTGCCTGAAAAGCCAGATGAAGCCATACCAGCAGCTATTATTGATGAGAAGGAAGAGTCCACATCCATCTATAGCAGGTGATCGTATTAATATTTGTTCAATTTGTGATTTATGCAAATGGAAGCAAAATCATTTTAAGCTCAGAAATCAATACAGTTTTAATAAACATTAAAAATACTGGAGTTTTTCTGTCCTTTAGAAGGTCTTCAGGCTTCACCTGGATGTTAGAGCAAGATAGTCTTGCAAGCTTCTTGTTGCCTTCTTGCACAGACTTACACAATTCAGACAAGAAATTACTCTGGGTTAGTAACATATTTAGTTTCTTGTGGTGGGTCTCCCACAAGCATACGAGCACAAGTCATATTTTTCTGTCAGTCTCTTTCTTTCTCATTTTATTTGACTTCAGTAGGCAAACACCTCCTAGTATTACACAGAGAGCCATAGTGTATCTGGAAAAATGCCTGGTTTGTTTTGTTATGCAAACTCTGTCTTTGTATATTTTCTGATTCCATATTAATTATATTTTATCAGCCTGTCATTGCCATGCACTCCTATACATATAGTTTCAGTACAGACATGTAGACAGAACAGAAGATGTTCAGCGTTAGGTCACTGTTGCAGTAACCTAAGCTATTTGGGTTATTTCCACCAAAGGTATGCCTAATCCTGAAAGCTTTTCAAAGCTTGAAGGTGTCTTCCACACACTAGGAGCTTAAACAGAGCTCCCCATAAAAGTCAATTAGAGCACCAAAAGCTTCGGAGCTTTCTTTCTGCTGAAGTTCTGTTATTCTGCAGATTTTGTGGATGTAACTGTTAGCTAGTGAGCCTCCAAGGCCAGGCAGATAAATCCCCATCTTACTATTGTAGTCTTCTGATGAAATCTAGTGTTTTTTTCTTTTTCCTGTGAATTTATTATTTGGGGTAGGAAATATATTTTGTATGGACTGTCATCCTTGTCTGAGGACTTTGCAGTATTTCTCTTAGGAGCAGGGACTGGTGCTTTTGGGAACTGTCTGTGTGTGTTTTTAACCTCAAAATCTTATTTTTGACTGCCACTGTATTACTGACTCTTTCAGGTGCTGCTGTCTGTCTTTGAGGCTGCTTCCTTCATGACTAGACCTATGGAGCAGTTATCTGTTTCCTTGGGTTACCCTTTCATCTTACTCGAGAGGAAGAAAGTTGTCCGTGAGTCTTTGGGTGTCAGGCTAGCTCTAGTTTTGCCTCGACAACCAATGGATGTTTCTGCTGTGGCCAGATTTGATTCCTCAGATGGCTGTTAGTTTTTCCCCAGTCCCTCTGGTGTACCAATGTCACAGCTGTACAGTTAAGATCTCAGCTGAGTAGTTAAGCCAAAACATTCAGCACCCTCTCTATCCAACCAGTGCTTCGTGTCCCTGCCCAAGTAGCTGACACACACACACACACACACACACACACACACACACACACACACACACACACACACACACACTTTGAAATTTGATTTATATGCAAAGACATAGACACTCCTGGGGAAGGCTGGCACAGTTTTACTAGCTATGCCCCCTTCTGCCCAGACTATAAGGTAGTTATCACTGCCACCAACCACTACTTACCAGATACTCTGAGGCCCTTATAAAGTGTGCTCAATCCTACTGTGTAATGTTACTATTATCCAAACAGTAAGTATGACTAAGACCAAGACTATTTGAGTGGCCTATACATTTTCACCAAATACATATGGAAGTACTCTAAGAGCTTAAATATCTCTAAACAAACCAGCCACAATTAAGAGGTTTAAATATATTTAATAATAATAAATAATAAAAGAACAAGACAATACTCAATAGCTCAACACAGTGACTACAGAGTTCAGAATCGGAGGAAATATTTTAAAACAACATTGCAGGACACTCTCAAATACAGAACATGGCTAAACTGGTCTTTACTATATTCCTATCTATATCAAGGAGAGATGCTATGTTTAATTAAATCTTACTTGCAGAGCAACATGGAGGCAGAAATGCTGACGAGTGGGATGTTTCCAGGTCCAAAGACAAATACAAAATGCACAATCTCTGAGAGAGTTCCCAAATTAATATCAAAATATTACTGCTTGGTCAGCTGGGCAACATCACTCTGTCACTTGCTTTCAGTTCCCACGCTAACAGAAACTGACATATATGTGTCAAAAATACTTATCTCTCAGATGTGCAGCTGGTAGGAAGTAAGAGAGCAGTAAAAACACTTTACATTTGAAACCTAGTAATTATTTCTGTTTCAAGACAATAGGAAAACCCCTGGCTCTAGACATTGTGTCTGCTTACTGCACTGAAACTAACTTTTTATAGCACATCATAAAGCACTTCATTTCAACTTATTTTCTTAGTTTTGTAAGTTCACTCTGTATGTTCCAGCTTCTACCGTTAAAACATACATTTGCACAGGCATATAGCTTACACCCATTTCTGTTATTTCCCAGTAGGGTGCACTGTGGTTACATTCTTGAACTCCGTACATAACACACAGTTCTCTTACATTTGTAAGACAAGCATATGAATCGTATCACTATTCAGAAATGACATATAATTATTTACAAAATTCCAGACAGCTGGGCTGGCATTGTCACATCTCTATATAAATCATATTAATATTTTCAAGTATAATTGTTTATAAAATTACAGATAGCTGGACTGGCAGTATTTCCCTTGTGTCACAGAACAGTTATCTGTTTCCTCAGTTTCCCCTTTCCTCTACTCAAGAAGAAAAAAGTTGTCAGCGGGTCTTTGGGTGTCAGGCTAACTCTGATTTTGCCTCTGCAACCAATGGATGTCTGTACTGTGGCCAAATTTGATTCCTCAGACTGATCTTAGTTTTTGTCCAGTCCCACTGGTGTAGCACCAAATGCCACTGAGGTGTAGACCCACATTCTTTAGTTGTAGTATTGCCCTTTTCAGGCAAAGTGAGAACTACTATTGTTGATATGTGGGTAAGGATGGGTGAAAATCTGCCTCATAGCCAAAATAGGGAGTGTGAGCATTGCGCTAGTGTGCCTGCTTTGGGTTGGTCCTTTTCCAAGGAATTTTCCATGAAAAGGAAACAAAAAGAAAAAAATCTTCTGTTTCTATTTCAGTGAACAGGAAAGATTTGTTATGTGGAGTTATTTTTTTTAATCTACTTTCCCTTCAGAAGGAAAAAGAAGAGTTTCTACTCTTTCTGACTCAGATTTTCAGTCAAAAGCAAAGATTGGAATAACGTATTGCATTTTAGGATTTTCTTTTTCAACCTGAAGATTCTGATTTTGATGAGAGTATTGCTTCAAATTTCCCTTCAGATGACCTTTCTTCTGAAATTTTATGTAAAATGAAAGAGGTTTTTCACTGTGATCAGAATGAAATTCCTATTGGCTAGCAGATGTGCTAGGATTTGCTACAGATGGATATTCCCCAACCTGCAGCTGTCCTTCCTGTTTTATCTGCCTTATAGAATGTTGTTCAAACGGTTTGTAGTTTACCCAACAGTCAGCCTCCTGTCCATAGAAAATCTGATTAAGTTATCCAAGGTTCCTTAGACTTACTTCACAAATACTTCTTTTCTAACCCTAAAGCAGACCCTGCAGTAATTTCTGAAACTGCTTCTGCTAGACAAATGACTAATGCCAATACCATTATCTCTGACAAGGAGAAGAAAGCTTTTGACATGTTTGGAAAGAAAGTTTGTGCTTCCGTCCCATTACTTCAGACATGACTTCCAGTAGCCTACAGGAAGATATAAGACAAGTGCATACAGACCTGGTAGAAATAAACAAAACACTGATGGAGTATATCAACACAAACAATAAAAGGCTGGAAAAAATGGAAGAAGCTTTAAACAGATATTCAGATGAGATGATAAAGCTGTAAAAATCAGAGGTCGAAATAAAGAAAAGGATGGCTGAATATGACTGCTTAGGAAGAGATGTTTAAATAAATAATATAATTAGAGGGCAGTGAACATAGAGAAAACCTGAGATTTTCAGCTATACCAAATCAGCTGGAGGGAACAGACTGCATTAATTTTATGAAAGCACAAATAAGCACCTGGACTGGTATTCCACAGCAGGAGTTGTTAGTTGAAAGGGCACATCCTGTGTATGCTTCAAACCTGTCTATAAGAAAGCAACCTTTAATAGTAAAGATAAAGTTCTACCAGCAGAAGGAGTTGATTCTGAAAAAGTATGGCAGAATGACAAAGTTCTAAAAGTGGGAGACAATGGAGTGTTTGTGGAGAATGATTACTCATCGTACATCAGACAGAAGAGGAACAAATTTATTCCATTATTCAGGGAATGTTGAGCTGCAGGTGTGAGATTCAAAATGCTGTATCCAGCTGTCTTCAAGGTATTCTTCCCTGGAGGGACAAAAATCATTTTTTGATGAAGTACATGCTAAGGAAAAAATACAAAAGTTTGTTCAACAAAAATTAATCTGAGAAACAGAAGGAGATTCTGCTTCTTATTCTTCTGGTTGTAAAGACCACAGAGGGACTGTACCTGTGAAGCTTTTTCAAACTTTTCAACAGAAAATGTTGGAGAGAAGGAAGGGAGCACAAGAGTTGAGTAGAAGAATCAGGCGTATATTGGAAATGAAGCAGATACAGGATTTTGGAGATGAGCACTAATTAAAACCAGTAACTTTAAGTAGTACCCATTTTGTAGCATGTGGTTTTCGTTACATGCTATAAAGTAAAGTTTTTCTTGGTTAAAAGTGTAATAGGGGATTGTAAGCAGGTGCTGCTGTTCTTGTTTTTTCTTTTCTTTTTCCCTTTTCTCTCTTTTTGTTCAATTTTAAGAAATGTTGGCACTGCAGTGTATATCAAAGCCTGGTTAAAAAGCATGATAAAAGAAAAATTGATGTACTTTTTCTCATTCTTGCATTTGGAAATCACTGGATTAAAGACATTAGATTGATTTTATAACGTTTTTTAAGAGAGAGCAAGTAATTGAAAAACAACATTGAATACTATGAGTTTTTTTTTTTAGTGATTACATGCAAGCTTAGTAAAAATTCTGCAGCTGGTCTTCATTTTTCCATGGAAACAATCTGATAAAGAGAAACTGGCTGCCTGGTTCTTATGTCTCCTTGGAGACAACCTGATGAAAATAAATTGGCTACAGTCTGGTGGAGAGGGATTGGCTGAGCACAAAAAAAAAAGAGAGAGAGAAATTGGCTAATGTTTTCTGAAAGCATTCAGAGTTTTTTTCTCGAAGTAGACAATGTTTTCTGAAAGCATTCAGAGACTGTCCCAAAGTCGTTAATGTTCTCTACAAACATTCAGGGGTTTTCCTAGCTGGGAGAGCTATAAAGATGAGACAAAACCAGTCCGCACTTAGTAGAAGCACAGGCTGTACCATGCATCTTAGCATGGATGACCTTTCATTTAGGTTAATTTGAATCTGTAAGTGTTGCTGTCTGAGACTTTTGTTCTTATTGGGGGGGGGGGGTAAAACTTCAATATTTGAAGGTGTGCATACTTTTGTGTGTTAGTATTAAGTTAATAGGTTTTAGGGAGGTATTGGAGATGTTTGCTCTTTTTTTTTTTTTTTTTTTTTTTTTTTTGAGGGCTATCATTAAAACAAAAAAAGTTTTATAAAACATGACATAGGCTCAAATGTATATGACAAGAAACAACTATATAAAAGTTCAACCTGCCAAATAGTGTATGCATGTAACACAAAAGCTGGACCTGGACATTTAAAAAAAAAAGGTGTTATACATAAAAGGTGGAAATAACTTTTTAATACAATGATGCTTTCCTTTATGTCTTTAAATGTTAATGGCCTCAGATAAATACAAAGAAGAAAGAGTAGTGAACCTTATTAAAAAATGTAGAGTGCAAATAGTTGTGTTACATGAGACATACTTAGAACTGAACATGTGAATTTGATAAAGAAAGATTTTCAGGATGGTTATTCAGTGGAATATCTGGAACAAAAGAAAAGAGGAGTGCTTATTCAGTGGAATATCTGGAACAAAAGGAAAGAGGAGTGCTTATATTTGCAAGAGGAGCTCCGATAGTGATAGAAGAAGATAAAAAGATAATAATGGCATTTTTGTACTGCCAAGGGGCTACTTGCAAGGGAGGAGGATTATACTGGGATGTATTTACATTCCACCTAAAACTGCTGTAATGGAGGTTAAGAAAACTCTGGTAAAAAATAATAATTTTTCAGCAAGGAATATTACTTATAGTTGGGGACTGGAACTTGATTTGCAGCAGTGAAGATGTGTCTGGGGGCCCTGAAGGGAAATATAACAAAGAAGGGTAGATTTTTGATACAATTAAGAAAATATTTGGCATGGAAGATGTGAATTCAGAAAAAAGGAGTTTGGAGTGAATTTAGATATTATTCCCCAAGATATAAAAACTGTGCTAGACTTAACATAATTTATATTTAACAGGAACATGATCATTTAATTGAAGGTCTTGATATCCACCCAATAACTATTTATTTCAGATCATGCGCTAGTAGTAGCTAAAGTAAAAACACAGGGTAATGAAATAAAAATGAGACATGGACGCTTTCCCACCTATCTGTTGAAAAGTGATGAATTTAAGGAATAGGTAGTGGAGATTATTCAGGAGCTGTTAGGATAGAAATTCCTTCTGAAAATATAGCTAGGGAGTGGGATAAAATTAAGGTGGAGTTTATAAATACGGTGGAAATAAAAGAAAGGGAGCTATGGTTAAGAAGTAACAAGAATTATTTAGAGGGACTGACAAATGTGAAAGTGTTGCAGAATAGGGGGAATCTCCCAGAACAGGAGGAGGATCAACTGCAGTATGCTAAACAGAAAATAAGGGATTACCTCGATAATATGCACAAGCTTGGAAAGACTGCTGTTAAGCAACTATTTTTTTGATAATACTACTAGAGTACAAAAACATTTAGCACTATGCCTATAGCAAAGAAGGTAACAAGATCCTGTAGAGGTATTAGAAATATTTTGGAAATTCTATGAGATTCTGTATAAAGCAGAGAAATATGAAAATCAAGAAAGGATACAAATGGAAATGTTTATGGAAGGATTAAATATGCCAAGGTTAAAAGTAGGCAAGGCTCAATTATACAGTTAGGACAGGAGGGGAGGAGATGAGTTACAGGAAAATCCCCAGGAGTGGATGGTATTCCTATGGAAGTTTGGAAGCTAGGAGGAAAAAACTGATAAAGATATGTAAGGTTTTGTTTAGCAATATCTATAAGGAGGAGAAGTACCACCATCCTGGAAGAAAGCAGTGATAGCTGCAATACCTAAAGAGGGTAACGATCCATTAGATCCATCTTCATACAGACCCATTTCAATACTAAACCATGATTATAAATTGTTCATGTCTTTAATGGCTAAAAGAATGGCAAAAATTAATGCCAAAACAGATAGATATGGATCAGTGTGGTTTTGTGAAGGGGAGGCAAACATTTGACTACATCAACAGAACTTTGATCCAGAAGGAAGCAGAATGTAAGAAAATATCATTGCTGTTGGTGGGTTTTGATGCAGAGTAAACATTTGACAGAGCAAGCTGGGACTTTATGAGCAGGGCAATGGAAGCATTTACATTTCCTGAAAAAATTATAAGGTTAATTTAGGAGAATATGAGGGACGGAGGTGAAAATTAAAGAGAGTGGGGTCCTCTCTGATAATTTCTGCTTGAGCAGAGAAACCAGGTGGGGGTGTCCTCTTTCCCCTTTATTTGCATTATATTTAGAACCACTGGCAAAGAAAATAAGGGACTCAGAAACAAGGATATAACTGGTATGGTAGTCAGGAAAAGCTGGCTTTATTTGCAGATGATATTTTATACCTAACAGCACCAAAAAGAGACATTACAGTGCTGTGGAACATTTTGAGACCGTTTCATATATTTTCAGGAAACAAAATTAATGAAGCTAAAACAAAGGCAATAGCAGTAAATTATGTGCCCACACATGAACTGGTTCAAGAATACCCATATTTGTGAAGACATAAGATGAAATATTTAGGAGTATGGATTAAAAATTATTCTAGTGTGGCAGCTAAGGATATGTGGGAAGAGGCTAAACAAAAGATAATAGAAAAACTGAGAAAATGGAAGCTTTATCCATATGAATATGGATAGTAAGATACAAGCAGTTAAATGTTTTAGTCCCTTTAGTCTTATACACAGGTCCGGTATATCTTTATCAACCAGAGGAGAAGTTATGGGTAGCAATTGATAAAGAGCTGAATGACTTTATCTGGCAGGGGAAGATGGCAAGAGTCAAGTGGGGTAAGCTGATTCTTCCAGTAGAACAGGGTGGCTTGGGATTACCCAATTTGAAGGGGTATTTCAGAGCTACACAGTTAAGACTCCTATACATAGCACAAGCAGAAAACTATAATTCAAAGTGGAAAGGGATGATGATGATGAAACACGGGGGGAAGCTGAAGAAACAATGAGAGACTGAGATTTTGGATGCAGATCTTAAGGGAGAATAAAAATAATCATGCAGAATATTATATCAATAAAGTAGCAGAAAGTATTCTAAGAACTAAACCAACACGGGAATGGGTAAAGGAGATTGTTGATGGGGATGACTGCAATTAGGGATACAGACAATAGGGGCTGGAATTTTTTGGAGAAAACTGGCAAAGGAACTAGGGTATTGGGAGCAAATAACTAGAGAGGGAAAAATGGTAGAATGTGAAGACGCCAAGAATTTATTTGGACTGCAGGTTAGAGATTGCCTTCCTTTTCAGGGATTGATATCAGAGTGTAGGCAAACAGAAAGAAATAGGGATCATGAATGAAAAAACAGCACTGGCATAGTTTTTAATAGAATCTAGAACAGAAGCTGCCTTTAAAAAAAGGAATAATTAGTAGACCATATAAAATTGTACGATAGCTGTAAGACTCAATCAGAGGAGGTTAGAAAGGATTGGGAAGAGAGATTGGATAAGCAATTCACAACGAAACAGTGGAAAGATATATGTATGTCTCCCAAATATGCAACAAAATTTAGAAGATTTAGGATTTTTTCCTGGAAATGTTTACACAGATATTTTTATACCCCAAGTAGACTGCAGAGAATTTTTCCTCAGGTAGACAGTAAATGTTGGAGGTGTGAAGGGGAAGAAAGAGGTGATTGGGAACATATTTTCTGGGAGAACAGTAAGGTGGCAGACTTTAGGGATTCCCTCCAGTATGCAGTGTTGGAGATGCTGGGTGGACAGATTGGTCTGACAAGGGAGATGATTTTTCTTAGCTGTGATACAGAATCGGAATTGCGTAAACATGGTAAGGCCTTGCTGTGTCTAATAATGATGACTGCCAGAAAAGCAATTACTAGAAAATGGAAATCAAAATGTAAACCCAACTGTATTGGAAGTAGTGAATGTAGTAACCTAGATAAAACAACTGGAATTGAAATCTTTAGAAAAGGGTAGGAGCAAACTGTATTGGAAAAAAATGGGAATTTTGGGAACAATACATACAAGGAAGGAATGAGACCTAAAAGGCATCAGGACTTAAAATGAGCTGTATAATATTTCAGTGAGGAAGGTTGGGTAGATCATAAGTTATGTATAATGTTTGCAACTGGGAGTGTGTCAGTATGGTTTGTGATGTAAAATGTTTGCGACTAGGATTCTGTTGGTGTGTTTTTTATGTATATAAATATATGATAGCCTGTGTAGTAAGTGATGGTTTAATGATGATATTTTTGTTTAAAAAAGCAGTAATTGAATAATGTATCTAATACACTGCTATATATCATACAACCTAAGCAGTATGAGAAGTATAATTTTTGTAATTAATACAGTTTGATTACTTTTATATGAATGTAAATTTGTCTTTGTCACAAGTGATTCAATAAAGGTGTTTAAAAAAGATGTTAAAACTGAAATTATAATTTCTCTCTTGGACAAGAAGTTTCCGCAGCTGAAGGGCTTAAGGGATTTGAGAGGAAGAATTTGATTCAAGCGGGAACTCAAATCTTCAAGCCTTCCTTTTTTTTAAAAGACAAAAGAGTTTCATTCCACCTCAGCAACTTTTTTCAAAATTGCAGTTCAGGCAACAAGGTGCAACCAATCTGGAAAGCAATGGCAAGGACACACACACTCGCACCTCACACCTCACAAAATCTGGGGCATTCTAAAAAATTCAGAATGACTGTTTGCCTCTTAAAGCTCCCCCTTATTACTTTGGCAATCTGTCCTCCTCTCTGAGTCTACATAGTCCTTTCCATTTGAACACATCAGGCTTATTTTGAGGTTTTTAACATGGAGAACTATTTCTTATTGCTCTGACTTCTGTTAGAGGAGTATCTAAATTACAAGCTCTTAAGGTGAGCAAGTCTTACCTTATTTTCCACAGGGACAAGGTTTGAGAACTAATTCTTCTTTGTCTGAAGTGGTCTGTTTACCTTGAGCCAGATTAGTAAATTCCCTGTCTTTTTTTCCAGAACCCAAATACAAGGGGAAAAAGTATTCTTCATACTTTGGATATCTACAGGCAGTTCAGATACTACTTAAATAAAAACATTCATTCCTTCAGGAAAGCTGATCACCTGTTTGTCTCCTATGATGGAAAGAGAAAAGGGCAACCAGTTTCAAAGCAGACAGTTTTGAGATGATTGTCTCATTCTATATCTTTTTGCTTATCTCGCCTTAACAAGCCACTTCCAAGCAGGGTTGGGACCCATTCAAACAGGGCTTTGGGCTCTTCTGTAGATTTCTGGAAAGGCGTGGACTGTAGAAGAATTCTAGAGGCAGAAACATGGTCCTTTGTCCAAACGTATACAAAACACCCCAAATCAGATTTATTTTCTAAATCCAAAACAGACTTTGCTAGGACCATTATCCAGGGGTTCCTGGATTTATAATTTCTTTCTCTTTCCACTTTTGTATCTAAGCTATGGTAATCTGCCCAAATAGCTTAGGCTACTGTAACAGTGATCTAATGTTGAACATTGCATAATTGTGTAAGTAAAGTTACCATAACAATAGATGTTCTGGTAGATCACAGTTGCAGTAGCCATTCCCTCCCACCAGCCCGTTTTATGTAGCTGTTGTGTTGTATTGCCAGGATGGGGGTTATATACACTATATCTCTGCGTATGTTACACTTCCTTTACATTTCCTTGCATTTTGTCCTCTCAAAGCTATTGCCTTCCTTCTTGGTGCAAGAAAGCTTTGAAGCTTTTGGCGCTCTGCCTTTTTTATGGAGTTTTGCTTGAGCTCCTGGCAGTTGGAGGGTATGGACGATACCCTCAAGTTTTGAAAAGCTGCCTGGATTGGTCATATCCTTCACTCATATAACCCAAATAGTTTAGGCTACTGCAGTAGTTTATTAGAACATCTACTGTTATGATAGGTTTAATTCCACAAACCTACTTATTTATTAGAAATGCACAAACAAAAGGTTTACACTAAGTTACCTGTTAACGTTCATCTTTCTCACTGCTACAGTAGCCTGTAGGCTGTATGGTTTGGGTCTTACCCAGGACACAACTGGCCAGTTTCCAAAAGCTGGGGTTATCGCCCACACTTTCACTCTGACTACTGACTGAGCAGCACCGTGTAGGGAAAATCAATAGTTATCAGAGGTCTGATTTCTTCAGTACTTGAATGCTGTCTCATGAAAAAGCAACACAGAAGTAGCATCTGGCCATCATCTTCATTTATGACAGATAAGCCTCCATTGGGGAAGCCTTTCACACAGAATATTGCCCTTTCAAGATTTTTTTTTTAAATAGGGGTGTTTAGCATTATTTCCCTTCAAATACAAGAAAAATACCTGGTTTCTTAAAGCTTCCTGTCAGGCACAGATCCTTCATCAAGAAGATTTCTGCGCTTCCGTGCGGGAGCCAGTCACTACCAGTTCAGAGTACTGCCCTTCGGACTCTCTACAGCCCCCAGAGTGTTCACAAAGTGCATGGCAGTTGTCACAGCTCACTTTCAACTTCAAGGATTCCAGGTATTTCCATACCTAGACGAATAGCTCATTTTCGCCCCCACCAGACATCTACTGGAAAAAGCCCTGACATACTCTCTCTCCTCGCTGCTCAAAGGCTAGGCATAACCATAAACTGGTAGAAATCCAATCTCACCCCATCTTCTCAGTTGACAGAATTCATAGGGGTTATCTTGGACACAAAAAACTGCAGAGATGCTATTCCAGAGCACAGAATTTTAAGGATAAAGCAACAACTAATTCCAATCCTTTCAAAGGAAAAATCCACGTCTCACTCGGTTCTACAGCTGTTGAGTTCCATGGCAGCCTCCATCACCATTATTCCCCTGGCCAGGTTTCACATGAGGCTTCTACAATGGCTACTGCTCACCCAATGGTATCCTTTTCAGCAACCTCTTTCAGCCATGATTCGAGTAACCCACAGGTGCAAACAGGATTTAAACTGGTGGATGACACACAATCTCTCACAGTGGTCTCGCCCCTTTTCTCCCAGCAACCCAAGGCCACAGTGACCATGGACGCCTCCCTGATGGGGTGGGGGGACTATGTCAGGGACAGACGGTCCAAAGCACTTGGTCCCAACTGGAGGCCCATCTGCATATAAATGTTCTAGAGCTGAGGGCGGTGCTTCTGGCGTTGCAAGCTTTCCATCCCCTGCTGCTGTCTGGGACAATTGCGATTCAATCAGACAACATGGCGGTGGTCTGGTACATCAGCAAGCAAGGCGGAACCAAATCTTACCCCCTTTGTCGAAAGGCCATGAGGATATGGCAATGGGCGATGGCTACCAACCATTTTCTTCTAGCAATGCACATTCCCGGTAGTTCCATCGTGATAGCAGACAGACTCAGCAGGCGCATTCTGCAGCCTCACGAGTGGTCCCTGAATCCCTTGATAGCGGCGGAGATCTTTCACCGCTGGGGCCGTCCTTGCTGCGACCTCTTTGCATCCCCGACCAACTACAAATGCAGCAACTACTTCGCCCCGATTCCCCCCTCCGGGACAGTCACCCAGGGATGCTCTAGTCCACGATTGGCCCTCTGGTCTTCTGTACGCATTTCCGGCCTTTCCTCTCATTCCCCAGTTTCTGAAGAAAGCCCAGCAGTTGAAGAGCAAGGTAATCCTCATAGCACCATATTGGCCACGACAGATTTGGTTCCCATTCCTTTGGCCTCACCTACTAGATCGACCATGGATTCTCCACCCAATCCTGGAGTTGATCTCACACCCACAGAACCCGATTCACCCCAACCTGAACAGCCTGAAGCTAATGGCTTGGCTACTCCAATTCCCTTGATTGCCAGGCAGAATGATCTTTCTTTACCAGTACATAATATTCTCATTGCTTCTCATAAGTCTTCCACTAGAATTACTTATCTGAGCAAGTGGAAAAGATTTACCTGTTGCCTGAAAGATAAACAAGTAGACCCCTTTTCAGCACTAGTGTCAATAATAGTGTCAATAATACTAGACTCTGGCTGACCTGTTTCAATCGGGTCTGTCGGCCTCTACCATTAGAGTTCATTTGGCTGCAATTTCTAATTTTCATGAGGGTGTCCAAGATTCCCCTCTCATGTCCCATAAATTGTGCGAGACCTTCATAAAAGGTGTGAATCATCTGAAGCCACCTTTTAGAGAACCTGTTCAGCCATGGGATTTATCATTAGTTCTACAAGCTCTGACAATGACACCTTTTGAACCAGCCTCTTCTTGCGACCTCAAGTATTTGTCATGGAAAACCTTGTTTTTGGTCGTTATTACTTCTGCCAGATGTATTTCTGAACATCAAGCTTTATGTATCAAGACTCCATACTTGATTTTTCATAGAGATAGAGTGTCTCTGAGAACTAATCCGTCTTTTCTGCCTAAAGTGATCTCTGAAATGTCCATTAATCAAGCCATTGAATTGCCAGTTTTCTTCTCCAACCATTCAAACAGAGGAGAGTATTGCCTACATACCCTAGATATACACAGGCAAATCTGTTTTTACTTAACAGGACTAAACCCTTTTGTAAATCTGACCAGTTATTTTTGGCCTTTTCTGGATCTAGATTAGGATCAGCTGTTGCTAAGGTCACATTAGCTAGATGGTTGAAGGACTATGTGACCTTTGTTTACACACAACATAATATCTCATTGCCTACTACCATGAAAGCTCATTCAACAAGGTTGGTGGCAACTTCTGCTGCCTTCCATGCCAGAGCTTCTTTACATGACATCTGTGCAGATGAACTTGGGCTACGCCTCATACCTTCATCAATCATTGCAAATTGGATTTGGCCTCCAGGGGAAGAGCATCTTTCGGTTCTGTGGTGCTCATGAATGTCCTTCCATGAGAGCCTCCCAGGAATAGAGGTAGCTGGGGACTTTGTCCAAAGCGTAAGGAATGAACGAGGATTAACAATATCAGATAAAGAAGTTATGTCTTACCATAATGTTCCATCTGTATTGTTGATCCTCGTTCAGTCATTACGACCCTCCCTCCTTCCCCCTCACTGTGGTTTCTAGTGGATACAGTTCTCTTAGGTTATTTGACTAGAGGTAGCCTCTACCTCCTTTAACTTGCAAACTCAATCTGAGGTAACAGGGAGAGAGAAATTGTGGGTAAGAGTTTAGCTCGAGAGTTTGAAGCTGATGCTTGCTTGGAAAATGGCCGGCTCGGTTACGAGCTCGGAACCAATACCCATGCGTAATGACTGAACGAGGATCAACAATACAGATGGAATGTTATGGTAAGACATAACTTCTTTTTTTCTGACAGGAGTTTAGTGTACTGCTCTTGCATCACTGTGTTTGGGGGTCTTAACACATTTGATAACTTTAAAAAAAAAAACAGACAAAACTGTAAACCAACAAAGATAAACTGCAGCTAAAGAGACAGTACGACCAATAGACAAGCAATATACACCAAAAGATGTAAAAACAAATGGACTAGTGCTTTTCATTTAAGTATAAACTTTATCAGATAAAACAGTGTTTGAACTCCATTTAAATAATGGAAGGTACTAGATCACATGATCATGCGACTGCCAAGCTCCAAGTAAAGCACAATGTATAATGTGATAAAACCACTTTTTAAAAGAGTAAAAAAATCAAGGTAAAATTGTCAAGTTGAAACTACCTCTTCAAAGCCTTCAGTTTTAATAAACATGAAATACAAATAAAATCATTAAGCCCGGGCCAGCTACCAGCATTTAATTGTAGTTGCTAGTACAACTCGTATGTCTCCAAACTTAGCTGTCAAGGGCCACGGCGCAAATCAGTTGACACCCTCTCTATAACTTTATCAGGAAAAATGCTAATGAGTGTAGATAAAGCATTACTTATTTCTTATTTTTTATGTCATTATTGTGTTCCCAAATACCATCTTTAAAATGGCGTTCAGTCTTGCTTATGTAATTGGCTGAACAGCATTCACACAAAGCAGCCTAAACAACACCTCTAGTGGAGCATTTACAAGGTTCTTTCATATTAAACTTAAAAGGACAATCCCAGCATGTCTTTGTTTGCATTCTGCAATGTTTACCTTGAGCAGTGTGTAATTCTGATCATGCTTGAGACTTGTCTGTGTAAGGTAGGGGAGGATTACGAAACAGGAAGTTTCAGCCTTTTAATTACAATATTTCTTTTTTTTCCTAATCTAATCACAACACCTTTTAGTTGAGTCATTTATTATTTTAGATTGTGGCTTGTTATTTTTAAAGAAAGGTATTTTCTAAATGTTTTTAATTACCTTCCTTCTCCTGACTTCAAGTTTCTGTGGAAAGGATTAGTAAACAGTTAATGTTAAGTTGTCAATCTCGCCTTCATTCTTGCTTGATGGGTTCGGAGCCGATCCTCGGCTCCGACTCGGCACTTGCTAAGCTCGAGAGTCACTTTTACCAGCTCAAGGCAGCCCCATATCCCATGATGCAAGGCGGTAAGTACCCAGATCTCGTTTGCCGCTTCGCTGATGAGGTCCTCCTTTTACCAGCTCCTGGTAAGTGAATTATTACTTTACTATTTTAGCCCCTTTTTTCAAAAAAACCTTAATTTATTAGTTTTAACTTAAATTTATACCTTTCTGACAGAAAACTTCCCTGTCTTTTCTAAACTTTTAGTCAGACTAAAACCCATCCCATCCCCCCCCTGTTAGGGTGTGTGTGTGTGTCTGTTAGTAATACCTTTTGGTATATTTAATTTTATTTCTTGGACTGGTGTGTGTGTGTTTCTTTGCACCATGTCTAAGGAAAGGGTCTCAGGCTTTAAGAAGTGTGATTCGTGCTGTCAGAAGATGTCTCTGACAGACGGTCACACTTCTTGCCTGTACTGTCTGGGGCCTCTTCACCTGCAGGACTCCTGTGCTATATGTCATTCTTTTAGCCAGAGAGTCCTGCAGGAAAGAAGAAATAAATTGATTTTGAGGGGCCTTCTTAAGCCGGAGGGCTCTCCGGCTAAGTCGGCCCCATCTAAGACTTCTAAGTCTTCCAAGGCCCAGGCTTCTGTGTCCAAGCCTGTGGCCTCGGCTCCGACTCATTCAGAGTCGAGATCGGCTCCGGCTGGAGCTGATTCTGGGGTTACCTAAACCTTCGGCACCGATGGCTATCGGTGCCGACTCTGGTTCGACCACTTCGGTGTCGGCTCCGATCGGTTCCGACCACCATGTGGCCCAGGCATCGGTGTCGGCTCCGATCGGCTCCGACACCCTTACAGTTATGGCTGTATTGGCTCCGGCTGGAGCCGATACATCGAAGCTACCTGTCGGTGCCGATAAGTTGTCGGCTCCGACAGTTTCAGTAGTTTCATCGGCTCCGATGGTTCCTTCGAGGAAGAGGTCTAGGTCCCCTTCCTTGGAGCCGATACTTTTGGCTCCGGCTTCGCCTCTCCTCTCGGAGCGGAGCCATCGGAGCTGATCTTCAAGGTCATCCAGGCTTTCTGACCATGATTTGGAGAGAGTGGTCAGTAGACTACTAAAGTCACAGGTACTGGCCCAAATGCTACGTAGTCCATCTCAGCAGATGACTATTTGTCCACACCCCATTGCAGTTCCTCCTTCGACTCTACCCCAGAGTTTGGAGTTGGAGTCTTTGGGAATAGTTTCTGCTACGGCTGAGGGACAGATACCCCCTTCTGCTCCTTCAGCCTCTACTCTTATCTCCTCTTCGAGACCTTCCTTAGAGGGATTCGGTGGCCGGGCTTCCCTGGTCTCCTCCGAGGGGGTGAGTGGCATCGGACCCTTGTCCGACCCCGCTCTTCCCCTTGGAGCCTCGGCCTTGGTGAGCTCGGCTCCGACATCTGCCTCGGAGCCTTCCTTTTCGGTGGGTCCTGGAGTTCCTAGCTCTTCGGAGCGGGTTCTCTCGGACCTCCCTGGGAGGGGAGCCTTCGAGGTGATGAGAGTGTGCTGGCCTCTGGACTCAGCCAGCAGTCTGTTCCTTTAGCTCCTCCCTCTATAGTGCCTGTTGACACCTCTGCCACTTCTCTTGCTCCCGGACCCAGAGATCCTCCGCCTCAGGTTTCCCCACTGGGAATATCCCCCTCTTCTGAGGATTCTCCTGATTTGTCGGGTGATCCTCCGTGGAAGAGGACTTGTAAGAGGAAACACGTAGACTCCCCCGAGTCTACCACTTCGGATACTGACTTTGATGAGTCAGAGGGATCCCCAAGATCCCCCTCTGAGGATGTCTCCTTCTCAGACATCCTAGAACTCCTTAGACAGAGGGGAAACTGGCCCACCAACAATCCCTCTGAGGATGAGTCAGTATACCTGGAGGCGTTTGGATCTCGGCCCTCCACCTCCTGGGTTTCTCCGCCTTTCGACCCCCTTATGCAGGTTATTGCTCGAAAGGCGTGGACTGCTCCTGACTCTGTAGAGCCTGTCCCTAGGAGGCCTTCTAAATTTATTACTGCCCCGTCGGACAAGCAATTCCTTACAAAAGGTGTCCCCGCTGATGCCATGGTGGTGGCGGCTGCCACCAAGAAGGAACTTGCAGATCCTTCCGTACCTGTCCATCCTCCTAATAAGGACTCTAGGACCATGGATAGATATGGTAAGCGGATGTTTTCTTCAGCGACCTTTGCTATGCGTTCGCTGAACTATCTTTGTCACTTCACCAGACTCCAAAGGGATATCCTTAAGGAGCTAGGTGAAGTTGTGCAGGATCCTACAGCTGCGGGGGCTCGGGAAAAAATTGCTTTGCAGCTAGGAACCCTTAACTCCATTGCAAACTCCTCCATGTGGCTTTTATCATATGCTGCTGATGGAGCGAGTAGGGCCGCAGGTACAGGTGTGGCTCTTAGACGCCAAGCCTGGATGCGACTATGTAATTTTGCAGATCCCTTTAAGGCGTCCTTCACAAACTCTCCCTTTGATGGGTCAGCTCTGTTTGGCCCTCAAGTGAAGGAAACGTTGACCAGGTGTGAGCAGGACGGCAAAACTCTTTCTACCGTAGGGGTCCGTTTTTCCACCCCTTCTAGACCTTGTCCCAAAGGACAGAAGGGTGGCAAAATGTGGTTCCGCAAATCCCAAGGAGTCACGCCGGATTCACATGGTCAGTTTAACCCTAGAGGCAGAGGGGGTAACAACAACAGACGCCGCTCTAGAGGCAGAGGGGGTCCACAAAACCAGGGAAACAGAGAGTCTCTCTCTGACAAGCCCTTTCAGCATCCCTGAGATGTTGCCCGGCTGTCCCTCCTTGGAGGCAGTCGGGGGAAGACTATCACTGTACCCAGAAGCCTGGCGTTCTCTCACTCAAGACAGATGGGTACAGTCGATCATATCCGAGGGTTACAAAATTCCTTTCGAGGAAAGTCCTTTCTATCCCTCAAATTCCCTTCCAGACGTACCACCCGGTCTAAGGGAAATTGCAGAGTTGGAAGTCTCAAAACTACTGCAAAAAAGAGCCATTCAGCCAGTTACAACAGACCATTCAGAGCCGGAATCTACTCAAGGTTCTTTTGGTCCCCAAAAGACAGGAGACTGGAGACCAATATTGGATCTCAGCAGACTCAACAAGTCTGTGAGGAAGACAAGATTCCGAATGGTCACTCTTCAATCAATTCTGCCCTTCTTACAGAAGGACAACTGGATGTGCTCAATAGATCTTCAGGATGCGTACTATCACATAAAAATTCACAGACGCTCCAGGAGATTTCTCCGCTTTCGGCTGGGGTCCAGTCATTTCCAGTTCAGAGCCCTGCCCTTTGGTCTCACCACAGCCCCCAGAGTGTTCACCAAATGTATGGCAGTGGTCACGGCTCACCTGAGATGACAAGGATTCCAGGTGTTTCCGTATCTCGACGACTGGCTCCTGTCAGCCACCACCAGGCATCAGCTTGTTCAAGCCAGGGATTACACAATAAATCTTTGTTCTCATTTGGGCATCTCGATCAACTTCGAAAAGTCATCCTTATTGCCCTGCCAGTCTATTACTTTCATAGGCGCAAACTTAAACACTGTTCGAATGTCAGCTACCCTTACAGACCAAAGAGTTTCAGACATTCAAAGTCATGTCAGGATCATTCTAGCCAACAAGAAGTTACAGGCCAGAATGGTTCTAAAAGTATTAGGTCTCATGGCTGCGGCCATTACTCTTCTTCCCCTGGCTCGCTTCTACATGCGCCTTCTTCAGTGGATGTTGTTCACTCAGTGGTCTTACCAACAACTTCCAATGCGTCACCAAATTCTGGTGACACAGATTTGCAAAAATCATCTTGCTTGGTGGATCACTTCTCCCCAGATTCACCAAGGCAGACACTTTGTACCCCCATCCCCGGTAGCCACTGTCACCACGGATGCCTCCCTGATCGGGTGGGGGGGGGCATTATCAGGGCAGGATGGTTCATGGGACGTGGCAACCATTCGAGTACCACCTGCACATAAATGTCCTAGAGATGAGAGCAGTGCTTTTAACGTTGCAAGCCCTCAACGACTCTCTTCCTGTAGGGACGATTGCAGTCCACACAGACAACATGTCTGTAGTTTGGTATATCAATAAACAGGGCGGAACCAAGTCCTACCCCTTGTGTCGAGAAGCGCTCAGACTGTGGCAATGGGCGATCTCATCTCATCGGTTTCTGGTAGCAACGCACATCCCTGGGAAAACCAACATTTTAGCGGACAGATTGAGCAGAGCTATTCTCATGCCTCACGAGTGGTCTCTCAAGCAGTCTATAGTGGAGGAGATTTTTCTGGAATGGGGTCGCCCATGTTGCGATCTTTTTGCTACTCCCCAAAACAGCAAATGCCCAGACTTCTTCTCTCTCTTCCCTCTGTCAGGCCATCCCCCCAGAGACACTCTGACCCAGGATTGGCCCCAGGGACTTCTTTATGCCTTTCCTCCCTTTCCTCTAATCCCTCAGGTTATCCAGAAAGCTACTGTTTTGAGAGCCAAAATGATTCTCATTGCTCCTTATTGGCCTCGACAAATTTGGTTTCCGTTCCTCCATCGTTACCTTTTGGTGCAGCCATGGCATCTGGACCCAGTGCCAGATCTTCTGGTTCACCAATCCGGTCAGCTGCACCGGTCTATCCCTTCTCTCAACCTCTCAGCATGGTTGCTCCACTTCCTTCCTTAGCCAGGCTTCCTTTGATCTCTAACCCTGTTAGAGACATCATAGTAGCTTCTTTAAAATCCTCTACCAGGAGGATTTATACAAGCAAATGGAAACGTTTCTCTTATTGGGCTAAAGCCAAGAATATCGATCCCTTCACTGCCCCAGTTCAGGCAGTTTTGGACTTCTTAGCGGAGATTTTTCATACAGGCTCCTCTTCTTCCACAGTTAGAGTTCAACTGGCTGCTATCTCGAACTTTCATGTTGGGATCGCAGATCACAATATCATGTCCCATAGGCTTTGTAAAGCCTTCTTGAAAGGAATTTTCATGCTAAAGCCTCCAATCAGGAATCCTCCTCCTCAATGGGATCTAAATTTAGTGCTGACATCCTTGATTCTTCCCCCCTTCGAGCCAGCTGTTTCTTGCTCCCTAAAATTTCTTTCTTGGAAAACATTATTCCTAGTAGCTATTACATCGGCCAGGAGGGTGTCTGAACTTCAAGCTCTTTCGGTTCGACCCCCCTATTTGGTCTTTCACAAGGACAGAGTATCATTGAGAACTAATCCGACCTTTTTGTCTAAGGTCGCCTCAAAGGCTAATTTGAATCAATCCATTGAACTCCCTGTATTTTTTCCAAACTATTCTAACAGATCGGAACAAAAATTACATTATCTTATGTCCACCGCCAACTCAGATATTATTTGGACAGAACTAAACAATTTAGGAAATCCGATCAACTCTTTGTTTCCTATGCGGACAACAGGAAAGGCCTTCCTGTCTCTAAAGTGACTTTATCTAGATGGCTTTCTTCTGTCATCTCTGAAATTTATCTGCTCAGGGGAAAACAGCTGTGCTCAAAACCTAAAGCACATTCAACTAGGAGCTTAGCTACGTCTACAGCCTTTCAAGCTAGACTTCCTTTAGACACTATTTGTGCAGCGGCCACTTGGGCCACTCCTCATACTTTTGTTTCTCATTACAAATTGGACTTGGCCTGCAGGGACAGAGCCAGTTTTGGCTCTACAGTCCTCAAGAGTCTGTTCCGTTGAGCCACCCAGGATAGAGGTGCTAGGGACGCGGTCCCATCAAGCAAGAATGAAGGCGAGATTGACAACTTAACATTAAGAAGTTATGTACCTACCATAACGTTCCATGTTAGTTGTCTTCTCTCGCCTTCTTTCTTGCGACCCTCCCACCTTCCCCCAGGCCTGGACAGACCTTTCTACAAGAGATTGTTATGCTGAAGACCATTCAGAACTGGTCCTTCTTTCATCCTGTAGGCTTTCTTTCTTTCTTCCTTTGGGAAGTATTTATGCTTGGTGCTATTACCCTTTGTCATCAAACAAGATCTGGGTACTTACCGCCTTGCATCATGGGATATGGGGCTGCCTCGAGCTGGTAAAAGTGACTCTCGAGCTTAGCAAGTTTCGAGTCGGAGCCGAGGATCGGCTCCGAACCCATCAAGCAAGAAAGAAGGCGAGAGAAGACAACTAACATGGAACGTTATGGTAGGTGCATAACTTCTTATTCAGTGTGTTTTGAGCTGTTAATTAGCTTAGCCAGTGGCTTTTGTCTTTGCCAAACAATAGTACTTCCACCTGGTGGTGTAAACCTTGGCTCAAGATGATTCTCACAGCGGAAGTGACACCCCAACCCCATGCGCAAAGTGGGAAAAGGGGTTGAGGATGGATGGATGGAAACAATAGTACTTCATGGATTTTATTACCTGCTGCTACTTACTTCTGTAGAAAGCATGTGTGATTCAACTCACAAACATTAGTACATAGAGATGTCTATTCCTTGCATTTCATGTTATTTACTGCCTACTTTGGAATCCACATTGAATGCATTTTGTAGTACAGGCATTGCATCTTGCTAAATTACTGGATTTGTTTGTTGTCAGTACTTTAGCAATCCGTGCCTTTTTTCTCATTCAAAATGAGAATGAAAACATTTTATAATGTCTGGTGGTACTGTTCTCCAAAGAAGTATTATATATTTTTTCCTGTACTTTCTCTTGATCTATTATTTTTTTTGTGCCGAGTTCTGCATTTCCAAGTATAGTTGCAGCCTGTTGTTTCCTTAGTTTAGTTATTAGTCCTACAGTCTGCAATCCAAATTTCTGTACTGGCAGAGATTATACAGCAAAATGGCAGAACTGCCACTTTATTTGAGCTGTATCACATGCCTTTCATATCAAGACAGTAAAATATTAAAAGCTAAATGTAATATTTTCTTCAGTATGTGCTCTTGACTGACTGCTCTACTTGCTTTTCAGCAGTTTCAAAACAGTGACATTCCCATGAGTGATGCTTTCGTACCTTGTATTACATGTCTGCAGCTCATTTCTGATGCTACTCTCTTCGGCTTTATCACCATTCTGTTATGCATCATTGCCTTTCATTTTGTCCTGTTCAAAATTCACTGTTTAACTGCCTTACCAATTATATCCTTGAATTTCTGAGTACCTTGTTCTTGTTCTAAATATAATGCAAATAGCAAAGGAGAGAGAGAGGACACCCCTGCCTAGTTCCTCTGCTCAAGCAATGATTATCAGAGGGGACTCCCCCACCCACTTTAGTTTGCACCTCGGGTCCCTCATATATCCTCCTAATCAACCTTATAATTTTGTCAGGGAATGAAAATGTTTCCATTGCTCTGCTCCTAAAGTCCCAGCCTACTCTGTCAAATGGTTTCTGTGCATCAAGACTAACAACAGTGGTATTTTCTTACATTCTTCTTCCCTCTGGATCATCAGTGTTCTGTTAATGTTGTCAAAAGTTTGCCTTCCCTCCACAAAACCACACTGACCTATATCTATCGATTTTAAGCATCACTTAGGTTAGCTGCCCTTGTGGGCCATTTTAAGCTTCTCCAATTTTTCCTTCAAAGGTGAGAATCATACCCTGTACTTTGTGTCTCTGAGGTAAACACCTAAACCATTACACCATCCCCCATTCTTTAAGCCATCATAGACATAAACACTTCATAATCATGGTTTAGTATTGAAATGGGCATGTATGAAGCTGGATCTCCAGGATCTTTACCCTCTTAAGGTATTACAGTTACTACTGCTTTCTTCCAGGATGTTTGTACTTTTCATCTTAAAATACTGTTAAACAAAATCTTGCAGATCTTTATCAGTTTCCCCCCTAGCTTCCAAACGTCCACAGGAATAACATCTATTTCTGAGGACTTTCCTGTATCTTGGTTATACATCACCATTGTTTTTCTTCTCCTATCCTAACTAATCACCTAGTACTTGCCTACAAATTGGAGAAGATGCCTGGATAATAAATCTAGTGTGAGACTAAGATACAAATGTCCCTCAGTACCTTAATGACCATGACCTACAGTTTACCTAAAGTTATTTATTTTCATTTGGGAATGTTTTCTTTTTCCTAAGGCTCTCCCAAATCATGTTGCTTGTGAAAAAAAAAGTATAGTGTTAGCCATCAGTAATGCTTCATGTACTGAGAGGTGGTCCAACATGCCACACTGCCAAAATCATTCATTATTTCCTTAATTACCCAGTTAGCCTCATTGCAGAGGCTTAGTAGATTTGGAGGTTATGCTGAGCAAGGTTCCAATGAACTGCCAGGCACACGGACACGCAATACAGTAAAAGGAAGTGAAGAAGTATAATTTCACCACGCGTCATATCTTTGGATGTGGGAGGAAATGCAGTATCAAAATTCACAGGCAGATTGTACAGATCCAGATAAAGTGCCGCTGTTTAGAACTGAAGTTTGGACATGAGTAATGCAAGGCGATAATGTTGATTACTTCACGACTGTGCTATTTATTTCGGATATAAATTAGCATATAGCTAATGTGAAGATTCTGGTTCTCTAGAATAAGCTAAGTAAAATACTGTTTTCATTCATATTCCCATGACACAGGTATAGCATACTTAATAAGTGATCTAAAGCAGGCTTTAGCATTTAATTGATGCCAAATGAAAAATTTCCTCCAGTGATCCATTTAGCAGTTTGTCCCTGCCTGCACAAGCACGTCACTGACACCAGATTAAATGTTTCCCCATTGATCCCTTGAGTAGTTTGTCCATGTCTCCATAAGCAGTCAGCTGTCAAACAGAACACTTCCCCCGATGATCCCGGGACAAGTACTTTTATTTACTAAGATCAAATGAACCACTTCTTCCAAATACACATTCAGTAGTTTGTCTATGTAGGCCCAAGCATTTCATGAACATCGAATTAAATATTTCCCCCAGCGGTCCATTTCATATTTGTCCATGCCTGCAAAAGCACTTCACTGATACCAAATGAAACATTTCTCCAACAAATCCTTCAGTAGTTTCCCCATGTGTGTCCATGCACTTCACTGACACTAAAAGGAACATTTCCCCAAAACAGTACCTTCAGTAAGTTGTCTGTGTCTGCACAAGAATATCACTGACGCCAAATGAAACATTTCCCTCCAAAATGTCCTCACAAAGACTTCAATGATGACTGAATGAAAAATTTCCTCAAATGAACCCTTCTGTAGTTGGTCTGTTATTGATGAAGTCATTCACTGGCACCAAATTACACATTTCCCCAACGATCATTTCAGTAGTATGTCCATGTCTGTGCAAGCACATTTACTGACACCTTGTCAGGCTCTGGATTGCATTGCATAAGTGGAAATTCCTTAATATTCCAAGAGCAGGCCAAGTTATTTATTACACTTATTTCACTGAATTGCACTTCTGAAACGCTTATAATTGTGCTATACAGTTGATCTACTATATTTTTGCACTGTTATAAAGCTTTTTTATTGTTTCACTGCATTTATGTACTGTTTTAAACTGTTTTAACATTACTTAACTGTAAACTGCTTTTTCATACTGAGAGTTGTATTTTCTGTTTGTGATTGCTCTATCCGAACCTTTATGTGCATTTTTGTCTGTTAAAGGCATTCTCTAGTCTGCTCCTTGATCTGTTTAAAACTTTCATTTAGTGGCTACAGCTAGGAACTGTAATAGTGTGCATTACTATAATTGTTTTTGTTTTATTTAAATTAATAAATTGTAAACTGCTTTTTCATACTGAGACTTGGATTTTCTATTTGTGGGTGTTTTTCTATGCTTTTAAAGTGAGGTTTCTGTGTTCTGCTCAGGTGGCATAATCTTGATAGAGGCCTGTTGTGTAGGCTGGAAGTTTTGTTTGTGTTTCTGGCAGCCATTTTCTGCTGATTGTCTTCATTATTGAGAGTAACAAGGCCTCCTGACCTTCTGTAGTACGAGTGATTGGGTAATAGCAGGGGCTGAGGAGTAATCTGATCTTCCCAACTCTTCCATTCTTACTGCTATATAAACCCTGTGTCTTACAAAGGCTCTGCTTGTATTGTCAGGCTCTGGATTGCATTGCATAAGTGGAAATTCCTTAAGATTCCAAGAGCAGGCTGAGTTATTTCTTACACTTATTTCACTGAATTGCACTTTTGAAACGCTTATAATTGTGCTATACAGTTGATCTACTATATATTTGCACTGTTATAAAGCTTTTTTATTGTTTCACTGCATTTATGTACTGTTTTAACATTACTTAACTGTAAACTGCTTTTTCATACTGAGAGTTGTATTTTCTGTTTGTGATTGCTCTATCCGAACCTTTATGTGCATTTTTGTCTGTTAAAAGCATTCTCTAGTCTGCTCCTTGATCTGTTTAAAACTTTTAGTTATGTACTTACCATACCTTTAGATGTTTAGGATCCATCTCGCCTACATTCTGTACTGATGGGTTCGGAGCCGATCCTCGGCTCCGACTCGGCACGCTATACTATAGAGCGAAGTCTCTAATTGGCTGAGCTATTCTACATCCCAGGATGCACCACTACTACTTCCCCAGATCTTGTTTGTCCGCACACATGCACACACACATAGACAGTTGATATAACATTGCCAGGTGTTTCAAGATGAAACGGCTAAACTGAACCGTCCAGTCTCTTCTGATCTCCAAGGCAGGGGGAAGGAGGGTGGGTTATTAGGAATGTAGTCGAGATGGATCCCAAACATCTAAAGTTATGTTAAGTACATAACTAAAAGATGTTATGTGATCCTATCTCGCCTACATTCTGTACTGATGGGACAGCGTCCCTAGCACCTGATTCCTGGGTGGCTCACTGGAAAACACTCCTGAGAACTGTGGAACCGAAGGAAGCTCGCCCCGAGATGCCACATCCAATTTGTAATGAGAAATTAAGGTGTGAGGAGAAGACCAGGTAGCCGCAGCACAAATGTCAGTAATGGCAAGCTTGGAATGAAAGGCTGTCGAAGTAACCATAGCCCTTGTAGAATGAGCTTTCACAGTGGTTGTAAGCTCTCTATTAGAAAGAAGGTAAGTATGACTGATACAGTCTCTGATCCACTTGGCAATAGTGACCTTCGTGACGGCTTTGCCCAATTTATTGTCCGAAAAGGACACAAACAACTGATCTGTTTTCCGTGTTTGGTGCGTCCTATCTAAATAGAAACGCAATTGCCTGTGAACATCCAATGAGTGGAAGATGTATTCTGCTCTGTCTGAGTAGTTTGGGAAGAAAACTGGGAGTTCCAATGACTGTTGAAGATAAAAACTAGAACAAACTTTGGGAACAAAGGATGGATTAGGCCTGAGGGATACTCTATCCTTGTGAAAAAACAGGTACGGTGGTTTGACACATAGGGCTTGAAGTTCCGAAACTCTTCTGGCTGATGTAATTGCCACCAAAAAAGCAGTCTTCCAAGAAAGAAATTTCAAGTCACAAGTTGCTGCCGGTTCAAAGGGGGAAGAGGTCAAAGCACCTAATATGAAATTAAGATCCCACGGTGGAGCGGGATGAGAAATCGGAGGTCGTAGCAGCCCAGCACCTTTCATGAAGGCTTTACACAACTTATTGCTCATCAAAGATGGGTCTATACTTTCATGAAAATTAGAAATAGCTGCCAATTGAACCTTGATGGTAGAGACCGAAGAACCTTGATTGAATAAAGAAGCTAAAAACTTCAAAACTTCTGACACCGGGGCAGTAATGGGATCTAATCCCCGGAGTTGGGCCCAAATAGCGAATCTCTTCCATTTGTTGTTATACATTTTTTTAGTCGAAGTCTTGTGGGCCGAGGACAAGATATGTATGACTTCCGAATCCAAAACATGGTTCCTGACTATGGTCGGAAGTGGAGGAGCCAAGCTGTTAACCTCAACGAGTGAAGGGACTGATGAAACTGTCCCGACTGGCGGATCAAGAGGTCTGGAATCTGGTCCAGGAACCATGGACTGTCCAGTGCATATTTCCGAAGAAAGGGCAGCCAGACTTGACGAGGCCAGTATGGGGCAACTAAAATCCTCTTGCTCTGCAAGTGAATCGCCTTCTGGATCTCCCTGGGAAGAAGGGGAACCGGTGGAAAGGCGTACAGTAGGCCGGTGGGCCAAGCTTGGACTAGGGCGTCCTTGGGAAACTCCCCCGGAACTGGGGTGAGAGAGAAGAACTGTTGACATTTCGTGTTGAAAGGAGTTGCAAAGAGGTCGCAACAAGGATTTCCCCATCTTCTGAAAATCTGAGTTGCCACTCTGTCGTTCAGAGACCACTCGTGCGGGGAGAGAATAGTTCTGCTCAGTCTGTCGGCTATTACATTGGATCTCCCCAGCCCAGAATGTGTGTTGCTACCAAGAGACGGTTGGTTGCAATCGCCCAATCCCATACTTTCATGGCCTCTCTGCAAAGGGGTTAGGACCTGGTCCCTCCCTGCTTGTTCAGGTACCAGACTACTGACATGTTGTCGGACTGAATGGCAATCATGTCCCTGGGGGAGGTAACTGTGTAGTGCTTGTAGCGATAGAAGCACCGCCCTCATTTCCAGTATGTTGATATGGAGGGAACTCTCGTCTGAGTGCCACTTGCCTTGGACTGACCTGCCCAGGTAATGTCCCCCCCACCCAGTCTGGGAGGCGTCCGTTGTCAAAGTGGCCACTGGAGGAGGGGGAACGAAGGGTCGCCCCTGATCCAGGTTGGAGGAAAGAAGCCACCAACGGAGGTCCTGTTTGCACGTCTCCGTGATCATAATGAGGTAACTGAGAGGGAGATCCTGATAAGACCACTGGACTGACAGGAGCCACTGGAGAATCCTCATATGCAATCTTGCTAAGGGAACTAGGAGAACGGTAGCCGACATGGAACCCAACAGTTGTAGGACCATCCTGGCTGGGGCTCGGCATTTGAGGAGCAATGCTCGGACTTGAGATTGTAATATTTCTATCCTCTCTGTAGGAAGATAGACCCGCATTTGCTTTGAGTCTATCTCTACTCCGATAAACCATGTGCGCTGAGATGGCAGCAACACAGACTTTTCCCAATTGAAGGTGATTCCTAGGGAGTTGCCTAGAGATATAGTGGCTGCTAGGTTCTGTAAGAGTAGACGCCTGGAAGTGGCAGTTAGGAGCCAGTTGTCTAGGTATGAAAACACCTGGAATCCTAGACTTCTCAGGTGAGCAGTCACCACCGCCAAACATTTGGTGAACACCCTGGGGGCTGTGGTGAGACCAAAGGGCAGTGCACGGAACTGGAAATGACTGTCTCCCAGGCTGAAGTGCAAGTGTCTCCTCGACGCCTGATCTATCAGGATATGATAATAGGCGTCTTTGAGATCTATGGAGCACATCCAAACACCTTCCTCCAGCAGCGGGAGAATGGATTGTAAGGTGACCATCCGGAACTTGGACTTCTTGACAGAACGGTTGAGTTTGCTGAGATCCAAGATGGGCCTCATGTCCCCGGTCTTTTTTGGCAGCAAAAAGAATCTTGAGTAAGTCCCTAATCCGGTCTGGTCTTCGGGGACCGGTTGGATGACTCCTTTTTGAAGCAGCTTTTAAATTTTGATGGCTGCGAGATCCCGTTGACTGGGTGGTGGGTCCGGGATTTTCCGGGATGGTGGGGGGGGCTGAGAAAAGGGGATGTTGTAACCTCCGGCAATGATCCGGAGCACCCATCGGTCCTGAGTGATATTCTCCCAGGCCTTTTAGGTGCCTCGAAAAACGACCCCTGACTGACTCCGGAGCGGCGCAGTCGGGCAATCCTTCAGGGATGCTGGAAGGTTGAGGAGCCACGAAAGGACTCGCGGTCTCCAGTGTTGCGGGGGCCTCTGCCGCCTCTGGGACGGCGTCTTCCTGAAAAATTTCCCCCTCCTCTGCCTCTAGAAGGGGGATCATCCTGCTGTGAGGGGTAAGTCTTCTGAGATTTGCGCAACCACATTTTCTCTCCTCTTCTAGCCTTGGGATAAGGCCGGAAGGGAGTGGAAAACCGTGCCCCTACGGCAGTCAAAGTCTTACCCTCTTGTTCACAGCGGGTCAAGGTGTCCTTTACCTTGGGTCCAAACAAGGAGGACCCATCAAAGTTAGCGTCGGCAAAGGAAGACTTGAAGGCCTCCGCAAAATGACACCGGCGGAGCCAGGCTTGTCTCCGTAGAGCAACACCTGTACCCACCGCTCTACTCACCCCTTCGGCCACATATGAAATGAGCCTCATGGACGAGTTCGATATAGATGATAGAGTAGCCAACTGAGAGCTAACCGTCTGGGCCAACTGCTCAGGTAGGTTACCAGAGAGGGTATCTGAAAGTTCCTTGACCAGATCCCTCTGAAGTCTGGTGAAGTGCGTCAGATAATTCAGAGACCTTAAAGTAAAGGCTGCTGAAGTAAGGGTGCGCTTCCTGTACCGATCCATACTCCTGGACTCTTTATTAGGAGGATGGACGGACGTCGAAGCCTCTGCCACATCTTGCTGGGTAGCAGATGCCACCACCAGGGCATCTACGGCCACACCTTTAGATAAGAAATCCTTTTCAGGGGGGGCTGACAGAAATTTATTCGGGTGAGCTGGCGCCGGTTCCACAGAATCCGGGTGCTCCCACGCCCTTCAAGAGATCAAATCCAGGAGCTCATCGAAGGGCGGAGACACCCAGGAGGCGGAAGGCTGAGCCCCGAAGGCCTTGCGGAATACCGACTCCTCAGCGGAAGGGGGTTTGGACTGCCAGTCACCTCGTTGCTTGAGGATTTCCAAGATGTCCATGAAGGAGACATCATCCGAGGACGACTTGGGGGACCCCTCCGCATCATCGAGGTCGGTGTCCGAGGTGAGAGACTCATCAGGCGAGTCAACGTGCTTCCTCTTGCACTGTCTCTTCCTGGGAGGTTCTTCCGAAGAAGCCTCGAAAGGACCCCCAGGAAGGGAGGAATCCCCAAAGGGGGTGACCTCAGGCCCCAGGGCTCCGCTGTCTTGAGACAGGGGGACAACAAAGGAACTAGTCTCCATGCCAAGGGAAGGTGCCGGAGAGATGGTGGAGATAGCCAAGGAAGATTTGGCCAAAGCACTCCTCATGGCCCTGAAGGCTGGACCCCCCCCCCCCCCGAGTCCTGGGAAGGTCCGACCCCCGAGGCCACAACAGTAGACTGCACTCCCACAGCCGACGCACCGAGAGGGAGGCTCGGAACCGAAACCATCGGACCTGAACATCACCCCCGGGGCTGACCGAGGAGGTCCGTGTACCGAACTCCGACCCGAAGGTCAGGGTTGGAGTAAGGGTCAGAGCCAACCCAGAAACCTCCACCGGCTCCACCAGCACCGACTCCAACGGTGCCGAGGCTGTTGGTGGAGGAACCAAGACAACAGGGTGGACAATCGGCTCCGGAGCCGTCTGGGCTGGAGCCGAGACTAACTTTTGGAAGACTGGAGACTGAAACCGCCTTTGAAGCACCCTGTCTATATCCGAATCGGACATCCTCGAAGACCGAGAAGAGACCGATCGGGCCCGAGTTGACTTCTCCGCTGGTTCCGAAAGACTGGGAGACCGGCTCCGAATAGTCTCGAGCAGTATCGGCGCCGAGGGAGATTCCACCAGCACAGCAATTTCCCTCGGAGCCGACGGGGACTTCGGCGCCAAGGTAGAAGAGTCTGAGCGAGCGACCTTTCTCGGCTCCGAAACCAATGGAGCCGGAGAAGGTGACCCACCTCTCGATGCTCGAGCGCTCGGCTCCGAAGACAGAGGAGTCGAGGCTGGAGGCATCGAGGCAGACAGTTCCGACCTCGGCTCCAAAGTCCGTGGAGCCGACGGAGAAGCCTGCCTTGATTTCTTTGCTGTCGGCTCCGACGGACTGGTCGGAGCCGAAGACTTCTTCTTCCTGGAAGGGGAGGGGGAAGAAGATAAAGCCTCCTCAAAAGAAGGGGTGATGAGCCCCTTCAATATCAATTTGTTTTTCCTCTCTTGGAGGACACGAGAAGAAAAGGCGTGGCATACACTACACGACTCTTGAAGGTGTTTAGGACCTAGGCAATAAACACATAGAGAGTGGTCATCCGTGATTGACATCTTGTACCCACACTTGGTACATTTTTTAAAACCCGAAGGCCTATGCTCCTTCGACATCTCTACAAAGACACACTACCAAAAACAGACTAGGACAAAAACTACCACAGAGGTACCAAATCCCTCTAATTTAAACAGGATAGGCCCACAGGCAGAAACTATAACACAGCTCTGGCAGAGCGTGAGGGTAAGGCCCCTCTAACTAAAATGGGACCTTGACGTTAGAAAAATAATTACTACACAAATATTAAGCAACACAAGGGTATAACACAGTTTGAAGTAGAGCACGAGGAAACCCCTACTAAATAAAGCGGGAACCTAGCGCTAACAAAATTCACACAAACTTTCCACAAAAAACCACTAGAAATGACAAGTAGCTGTTAAAACAGCTTTTGGGTGAAAAATTAGAAAATTTCTGACAGAAAATTAGTCAGTAAATAGTACTTAGCCCAGCCAAGTCAAGACCACGTCTATTGCTATCAAGCAGCAAACGAGATCTGGGGAAGTAGTAGTGGTGCATCCTGGGATGTAGAATAGCTCAGCCAATTAGAGACTTCGCTCTATAGTATAGCGTGCCGAGTCAGAGCCGAGGATCGGCTCCGAACCCATCAGTACAGAATGTAGGCGAGATAGGATCACATAACATCTTTCATTTAGTGGCTACAGCTAGGAACTGTAATTTTTCCCTCCCTAGTGTTGTGTGTTTTTTAATACTTGGTGGCTTTGCAGTTGCCCACCCATACTGTATATTTGATCCGTGACACTCCTCCCAGTCTAGTGTCATTAGTTCACTCAATCTAATAGAGAACATTTGTTAAGGCCAACCCACTCAGATTCTTAACTTTGAATTAACTTCTGTTCCAGCTTTCTCCATTTCCACTTTACTGGAAAAAAAAAATTCTAAGCTTGCTTCCCCCCTTTCCTGTGGCAGGTCAGATATGGACTTGCTGTGTCCAGGACTGTTTGTGAGCTCCTAAGCCCCCCCCCCCCCCACACACACGCACTTAACTGGGGTTAAACTATGCCTGGCACCATAAAGTCTGTTTTTCAAAATTTCCCTTGCAACTAGCCAGCTTTTTAGTTTTAGCACTCCTGTTTCTTTGATCTCAGCACTTGTTCAGAACTCATTGTAAGCACTAAATAAGTTACAAATTACTACAGCACTCAACTTTCCTCACTTGTCTAGAGGAAAACAGTTTTTAGTACTTAATAAATAAGCACCTATTCAGGCATGTCTAAAGGTCAGCTCCCGGTGTTTTCTCCTGTCTACCTGATGAATCTGGGCATCTTGAGACAATGCAGCAATTGTGTCATGTACGCAGACAACCCTCTCCTCCTACCACCCAACACTACGACCTGTGAGAGATGCACTTGTATAGCCAAACTGGAAGCAAAGCTCTCTTTAACAAAGACAGGCCTAGACAGTCGAGAGGAGAAGGTAAACACTTGCACCGCACCACACTCATCACATAGTCCCTCAAAACCTACACCACCAAAACACACACACAGAACCACAAAACACACACCTACATTCGCGGTGGCTCTCTGTACTAATCTGCCCAAACAGAGACCTCCAAAGCAGAAATGCAAGCAACCTCCACCCCCCCAACACAACCCAAATGACACATAGTCCACATACTCAGTGTGCCACTCAACTACAGCCCATAAGGCATAACATACCCAACACTCTAGTTATAGGTGACTCTATAGTCAGGCACATTGATGTTCCACTCACTAGGCTAAACAAGGGAAAAGTTACTGTCAGCTGCCTGTCATGTGCCAGGATCCGCCACATAATGCATGCACTCAGGTCACTCCACAACAAGTACAAATACGACTCTGTCATTGTCCATGTTGGTGTGAATGACCGGAGACATACCTCCCTGGACTACATGAAAAGAGACCTGGAGGAGCTCTCTGATCTTGTAGCCAAGGCCGGTATGACCCTAGCCCTGAGTAGCATCCTGCAATCACCCAGAATGACACCACAGTACAAGGACAAAATGATTGACTTTAACAATTGGCTAAGCTTCTGGTGTCATTCTAAGGGAATCCAGTATCTGTCTGCCTGGGATGACATGATTGACAGACCACACTGCTTTGCCAGAGATGACCTGCACCTGTCGCCCTTGGGATTCTGGATACTGGCAAAGGCTCTTGCCACCCCTATAGTGCCTTTTTTAGGCAAGGTTCAAATGACAAATTCACCACCGTAACAGGTACAAGCAAACAAAATCTGAGGGTAATGCTACTCGGTGCTAGAAGTCTAAACCTCAAAATGCACTCACTCGAGGCACTCCTTAAAATGGAGAACATTGACATCTGTGCAGTGACACAGACCTGGTTCAAAGCTCCAGAGAGCACCCCTGCATTACCAGACTATAATTCATACCACACCTTTCGGCCACCAAACCCAGACCGAAACACTAAAGGTGGGGGCGTGTCCATATTCATTAAGGATCTCCACACCTCCAAGCAAGTTGCTCAGCATAATGCATCCGAGATTATCCAAGTTCAACTAGCTCTGGGCAAAACCGCAATCCAGATTGTAGCTTGCTACAGACCCCCCACCATGCCCCAGGATTCCCACTCCTCTTTTCTTGATACACTGGAAAATATTAAGGTACAACCCAACACTGTAATAATGGGTGATTTCAACTACCCTACCATTAACTGGGAAAACTACTCATGTACCAACTCTTTTGCTCAACGTTTTCTGGAAATCATCACTTCCAACGCTTTGGATCAACTTATTCACACCCCCACCAGAGGCAGCAATATCCTAGACCTGGTCATCACAACATGGGTGACTGGTGTTCCACACCAGAGGTCAGCTCCTCGTTGGTCAGATCCGACCACAAGCTAATCACCCTAGACATCCACATCCCGCTCCCACCCCCCATTAGGAAAACAACTGTAAAAAAATTCTCCAAAGCCAACTTCACGCTTCTTAAGACAGAAGTGGCAAACTTCATGACACCCATTTAGATGGACAATAGAGGTACGACTGCTGAATCCTACACAAATGCACTTTATAAGCACTTACACTAGTGCATGGTTCGTGATATCCCTAACAGAACCAAGACGCTATCCTCCAAAAAAAGGAAGCCAATCTGGTGGTCTTCTGCCATAAAAAAACTCTACAACAAAAGAAAGAAACTGTTGCAAAAAAGAGTAAAATCCCATGACTGGAGGAACTCCCTGGTCAGCCTCCGTAAGAAACTGAGATCCCTCATAAAATCCTCCAAAGCTAGTTATGAAAACAAAATTGCCACTGATTTTAAAGACAACCACAAAGCATTCTATAGCTATGTTAAAAATCTCAATGGCAACACTCAGATCTGCTCTGAGTTACAGCACAATGACACTAAATATACAGAACCAACTGATATTGCCAACATCCTGGCAGATAGGTTCAGTGCTAACTTTACCCCCCTCTCACCCCCTAAAGGGCCCATCTTTATACCGGAAGAATGCAAAGTTCCTGTAATCACAGCTGCACAGGTAAAAACTTCACTCTCCAAAGCCAAGAACACAGCATCCATGGGATCTGACAACATCCCAGGCTGCCTTCTACATGAACTACAGAATGAACTGGCACCCCACCTAAGTACCATGTTCAATCATAGCCTCACCTCAGGCTTTGTGCCCATTGAATGGCGCACCGCAACAGTTATCCCACTCCACAAAGGGGGGCCACAACAGACCCCGGGAACTACCGCCCCATTAGCCTGACTAGCCTCGTCTGCAAGGCCATGGAACGTATCATCATGGAACTCATAAACAAAGACATTGGAGATCTCCAAACCCTGGACCCCACACAGTTTGGCTTTGTAAAAGGCAGATCATGTCTCCTAAACCTGATAGACTTCTTTGAAGTAGTCACCAAGGCCATGGAATAGGGTAAGGTGGTTCACACAGCCTATCTAGATCTCGCCAAGGTATTAGACACCATCCCCCACTCTGGAATTATAGATAAACTCACTAAACTAGGTATAAATCCCTATGTCACAAGATGGGTTGCCAACTGGCTTACTGAAAGAACCCACACTGTGAAAGTAGCAGACTCCAAATCAGACTTCAGACCAGTGACAAGTGGAGTACCACAGGGTTCAGTCCTGGGTCCTCTCCTGTTAGCCTGTACTTCAAAGAAGTAGATACCAAACACAGAAGGTCTTTGGCTAACTAAATTCGCAGATGACTGCAAACTAGGAGCCATAATTGAAACTCCTAACGATGTGGACATCCTACAAAAGGGCCTCACTGAGACAGATGCCTGGTGTCAAAGACATGGTCTCAAGCTCAATGCCAAAAAGTGCATTGTCATCCCCTTTGGTAAAAATTCTGTACCCATGAACTACCACATAGGCGGTAGTCTACTTAACACTGAAAGTGTGATAAAAGACCTTGGGACACAGGTGGACAGTAGTCTCTCCTTTGATAATCATATCGCCAAAGTGGTCAGGAAATCCGTCTAGGTGGCACACCTCATCACAAAAGGTTTCTCATCCAGAAAAAATAGGTCATTGTTCCCCACTACTCATCACTCATTAGACCCATTAGAGTACAACGCCCGTTTTGGTATGTACCTCACAAGATCTCTACAACAACTGGAAAGGCCACAAAAATACCTCACAAAGGGGATTACTGGCCTCAAACAGATGCCTTATGCAGACCGTCTCAAAAAACTCCAACTTTACTCCGTCGCATATCACCTACGCGGAGGCGATCTCTGCCTAACATACAAAGCTATGTCAAACCCAGAGCTGTTGGACATGCTCCACTTAAAGAAATTCCAATCCCTCCGAGCTACACGCTCTAGGGACCTAAACATTGTCACCACAATAAACCGAACATGCTGGAGGGATAGATTCCTGTCCCAGAGACTTCCCATACTCTGGAACAGACTACCTATCTATGTCAAACAGAGCTCCTCATTAGCACTCTTCAAGAAAAATCTTGATGACTGGATGAGTAATAGGAAATTCACCCCGGGGATCACTTCTGTGGTTCTGCTTGACAGGGGCACAGGAAAATAATTTTCTTGGGTGGCGAAAGCCAGGGTACATTTTTGGCTAGGCTTGTATAGGCCTTAGGGCCAATAGCCTAGTACCTACCTATGAACCAAAAGAAACATTTCCCCATGATCCTTTCAGTAGTTTGTCTATACACCAAATCACCCCTGTGATCCTTTCAGTAGGTTTTCCATGCATGTCCAATCACCTCTCTGACAACAAATGGAACATTCCCACCCACTGATCTGTTCAGCAGTTTCTCCGTGTATGCACAAGCACTTTACTGATACCAAATTAAACTTTCCCCCAAAGGCACCTTCAGTAGTTTGTCCATGTCAGCCTAAGCACTTCACTGACCTCAAATGAAACATTTCCCTCAGCAATCCCTTTAGCTAAGAGGTCAAGAGGTATGCAAACATCTTAACTGCTGTTGCAACTGCTCAGTCGCTTTCACTCTTCACATTTGTATGCACACGCACACACTTTTTTATGTTTTTTTACTTTTACACTTGCTAACAAAAAATGATGCTGTAGGAGTATTCCAGGCAGCTGTCATTCAAATTCTCTTGCATCCACTCCCAGCAAGTCATGGATTAAGGAACTGCCATGCAATAATTATGTGCTACAGCCAATTTCCCCTGCATCCTTGGTGCAACAGACTGTACCCACTTTCCATTTAAAACACCTGCTGTACCTGATGTAGAACTATACATCAAAAGAAAGAGGTGTCAGATGGTATGCTCAGCAGATCCCATATTACTAATATCATGGTGACACATTCTGGTAGTGTTCATGATGCTGCAATATGAAGGGAAAGTGGTCTGAGGGCTGCTTTCCAGCATGGTGAAATAGCTGAGGGGACTACTAGTCGGTACGTACAGGACCACGGCTATGATGTAATCAGAATCCATACCTGTCAACATTAAGCATAAGGGCAACATATGTTCTGGTGGTATGATTTGAGGGCCAGTAACATGATCATCTCATCTGATGAGGCAAGGGTGGCCCACCTCCAATGGCATTCCTTGCCTTGTCATATTAGCAGCCTGTAGGCTACACCGAGGATTGTGCCAGAATAACATAACTGACAGGCCTTACTAGATCTATTGCGACTGCCCAAAGCATTGATCATGATTGGAAGGTCTGTTCGTACTTCATTCCACCAGACAGCATTCCACCAGACAGTATTACCCGTCCATCCAAGAAGACTGCAATCATGCTGGGGAGGAACCTGGATTATAATTTCATTATCTCTGTGTGAGAAATTGTATTCCCTACTTCTGATTGAGATCTGGAAGACTGTGATATGCAAATGTTCTACTTTATGGAGGCTCGCATGTTAATATGATGATGATGTTACAAGCATATGTCAATTGACTATTTCACCTCTCATGTACACTACAAAGCTATGCTAAAAAAGAAGTTATGTGCTTACCATAATGTTCCATTTTGTTCTCCATCTCTACCTTTATTCCCACTGATCCCATCCATTGGATCCAGCTCAGCTTTTTACAAAAGCTAGAGACCTACAGCAAAGCATTCAGCCTTACCCATAATGCCCTTCCCTAACTCCATCAGATCTTGTTTGCCTCAGATAACTCATATTAGAGGTTACAACCTTCATGGCATAATAGAAAAGATTATTTCTGAGGGTATAGAGTCCTATAATATCCAATTAGTGCTACATGGTCTTCCAGGAGTGTAGGCATTGGGTATGAAGGGTGGGATGTGAGAATAAAGGTTGAGATGGACAACACACATGGAACGTTATGGTAATCACATAACTGCTTTTTGTTGTCATTCTCGCCTTTATTCTCACTGATGGGACCACATTCCAAGCTACCTGATTCTTTGGCGACTCATGAGAGAATATTCCTCATAACCATTGATCCAAAAGATGCTCTAGTCCTAGAGCCCAAATCCACTTCGTAATGAGTAATAAAGGTATGAGGTTTTGACCATGTAGCTGCAGCACAGATATTATCCAAAGGTAGCCTAGTTTGAAAGGTTGCAGAAGTAGCTATCGCCCTATTGGAATGAGCTTTAACAGAGCTAGTGAGAGTTTTGTTCTTAGAACTGCAAATGAGCGAAATACATTGTGAAAGCCATTTGAATAAGGTAACTTTGGATACTGGTAGGCCTTTCCTAATGTCAGGGTAAGAAACAAGTAGCTGAGCTGATTGTCTGATTTCTGCAGTCCTGTGTAAGTAGAAACGTAATTGTATGTGAACGTCCAGCAAATGTAAGTTTGGGAAAAATACTGACAACTCAATAGATTGAGGTTAGTTTCAGACACTACTTTGGGCAGAAATGAAGGGCTGGTGCATAAAGAAACTCTGTTATGAAATACCAGGTACGGTGGCTTGGCAGATAAAGCCTGTAATTCTGAAACTCTCCTTGCTGAGGTATTGGCCACTAATAAGAGTGTTTTCCAGGAAAGCTACTTCACGTCACAGGTAGCAGATGGCTCAAAGGGAGGACAGATAATGCTCAACAATATAAAATTCAGATCCAAAGGTAGATAGATTTTTATATGGGGGGGGGTTTAGCATAGGAGTTCCCTTAGAATGCTTTACAAAGTCTTTTTGACATGATACCAGAACCATTTTCTCCTATATGAAAATTTGAATTTGCTGCCAACTGTAGTCTAATAGTGGCTGCTGCAGCACCTTAATTGAAAAGCTTAGCCAAAAATTCTAGAATAGTATGAATGGGCACAGTAAAGGGAAATGTTTGTCTATTGCTGGCCCATGAAACAAGTCTCTTCCATTTGCCTTTGTATAGTTTATGTGTAGATTTATGAGAAGATAACAAAATATGTTTTACTGGGGATGATGGGAGAGGAAACCTGACAATCAAGGGACCTGGAGCACACAAGCTGTTAGTCTGAGAGTGTTCTGATTGGGATGAACCATTCCTGATGGGTGAGTCAGAAGGTCTGGAACACGATCCAGAATCCAAGGTTCATCCCGAACATGAGGCTGGAGGAAGGGGAACCAAACTTGCAGAGGCCAATAGGAGCAATTACGATTATTGTCATTTCTAACAAACTTGCTTTCTGCAGAAATTTGGGGATTTGAGGAATTGGTGGAAAGGCATAGAGAAGTCCTGGGGGGCCAATCGTGAACAAGTGCATCCCTTGTTGACTCCTCCAGAGGAAGGATCAGGATAAAGTAGTTGCTGAATTTTGCATTGGTGGAGGAAGCAAATAGGTCACATCAAGGCTGACCCCATTTTCGGAAGATCTATTCTGCAACTTTGTGATTGAGGGACCACTCATGAGGCCATAATGTGACACTGCTCAATTTGTCTGCAATTACATTGGTTTTCGCCACAATGTGCGTTGCTAGCAGAGAGTGCTTGGAAGCTGTTGCCCATTGCCAGACCTTCAGGGCTTCTCGACAAAGGAGTAAGATCTGGTATCCCCCTGTTGGTTTATGTACCAGACTAAAGACATGTCTGATAGAATTGGTATCGTTCCTAGAGGGCAAGAGTCTTGGAATGCTTGCAGTGCTAAAATCACCGCCCTCATCTCTAGGATGTTTATGTGCAAATGAGCCTCGTGTTGCTGCCAGATGCTTTGAACTGTCTTCCTTCAATAATGACCCCCCCCACCCAATCTGGGAAGCATCCATGGTCACCGTGGCTTGGGGTTGAGGGGTGAATAAAGTGACGGCCTTGAGATACCAGTGAAGAGTAAGTCCACCATTGGAGTTCCTTTTTTCATGAGTTTGTTATCTTGATCTTGTGAGTCATTGGAAGTTCTAGAATTGACCATTTTGTCAAAAGTAAACATTGAAGTATTCTCATGTGAAGACAAGCCAGGTGAATGAGAACAGTTGCAGCAGCCATTTTTCCCAGCACTTTGAGAAATAGATCAGGAAGAAACGAGCTTCTGTCAAACAACAGTCTTACATAATGTCAAAGATAGTTTACTCTCTCCTGTGGAAGTTATGCTGTCATGTTGTCCTGTTTATCTCTGCTCCTATGAAGGCCAAGCTCTGACATGGCTCTAGAGCAGATTTTTCGTAATTTATGGTAATACCTAGGGAAGAACAGAGTTGTAGAGTAATGGTCCTTGGCTTTTAGCAGAAGATGCCTGGTCAAGGCAGTTATGAGCCAAGCGTCCATATATGGAAACACCTGGAATCCTTGGCATCTCGGGTGAGACGCCACTACTGCCATGCATTTGGTGAACACTCTGGGGGCTGTAGTGATACCAAAGGGAAGAGCTCGAAACTAGAATTGACTGGCTTCTAGCCAGAAGTGCAAGTGCCTTTTGGATTGGCTTTCCATTTGCATATGGTAATATGCATCCTGAAAGTCTGTAGAGCACATCCAGTTGTCTTTTTTCAAGAATGGAGGAATGAACTGCAGTGTCACCATCCGGAACTTGGTCTTTTTCGCAGACATGTTCAGAATGCTGAGATCCAAAATGGACCTCCAATCTCCTGTTTTCTTTGGAACTAAAAAGAACATTGAGTAAGTTCCAAATCCCCTCTGGTCTGCAAGGACTTCTTGGATGACTCTCTTTTTTAGCAACTTTTGGATTTCTGTGGTTGCTTGCTCCTTTTGACTGGGGGGGGGGGCATCTGGAACCGATTTATTTATGGGAGTGGGAAAGGAGAAGGGAATAATGTAACCCCTGGATATTATGTCCTGCACCCATCTGTTGTTTTTTTATCTTTTGCCAGGTTTTAAGGTGCAGAAACTGTCTTCCCCTGACTACCTCCAGAGTGCTGAAAGGGCCTACCAAAGAAAGAATCTCTTACAAGCCTTCATAGAGATTAAAGCAATAAGCTTATCGGAAGGAGGGGTCACTCAAGAGGTGGGAGGGTGAGACCCAAAAGCCTTCAGGTATACGAACTTCTTAGCTGAAGGGGATGTGGACTGCCAATCGCCTCTCTGTTTTAACATTTCCAGGATGTCTCAGAAGGAGACATCTTTGGGAGGTGACCGTGGGGACCCTTTTGCATCATCGAGGTCAGTATCAGATGTGATCGACTTGTCTGAGGAGTCAAGGTGCTTCCTATTGCAGGTCCTGTTCCAAAGAATTTCCTCAGTGGGGTAGTCTGGAGAAGTTTCAGAAGAGGGAGGTGCACTTGCTGGACATCCTGGGGTCTCTGCGATCCTGTGGAGAGGGTATATGAGAAAGCAAAGTCACCGTCGCAGAAGAGGGAGGAAGATTCAAGATAGACACTGTTTGAGGCTGGGATGTAGTCAATACCCTCCTCATAACCACAAAGGCACTCTGTCCCTGCTCCCAAGAACACCCCGGATCCAACAAGAGTTGTCTGGGACAAAGGAATCTCTAGAGCAGGAGACAGAAGCTTTGCAATGGTGGTAGGATCCAATCTCATCCACACTGAAGCCCCCAGTGGCAGAGTCAGATCCGGAGAGATCCGAACCCACTCTGCAGATCCAACCGGGGAGTGTTGGCTCCTAGAGGTCTCCTGCTCCAACTGAGTGGAAACACTTTGGGCAGAAGTCAGATCCAAGGAACCAATGGGTCTAGGATCTGAGACAGACACAAGCTAGACATCTGAATTTTCCAGCTCCAAAACCAGTGGATGGATCGTAGGAGGAGCAGGCGCTGTTGGGAAGGACTTAAGGCTAATGTCTCTAGAAGCCTCTGCACTATCCAATCCACATAGTCAGATAAACTCATGGTAGACCGAGAAGGAAGAGTTGGAGATCTCAATTTGGTCAAGAATGGAGAAGGGAGCCGAGAAGGTATTTGTTCCAATGATGGAGAACTGCTCCCATGTCTAAATTCAGTGGAGCCAACCAAAGAGTTTGGAGCCAAGGGTTCCAGCTGCTCCAACGAACTCTTGGATCTAGACATGGCTGTCTTCCCCAAAGGTTCTGTTGGAGCACACAGTCTTGGAGCTTTTTGTCTCGACTCCAAGGAAGACTTCAGAGTTGAAGAAGAAATTTTTTGTGACTTGTTTGATTTTGAAGAGGTTGCGGACTCTGGAGAGTTTGCCTCAGAAAAAGGAGTTTTCAGTAGTCCCTTTAATGTGTGTTTGCTTTTACACTCCATAAGAGCCATTTGATTAAACCCATGGCAAATGGAACATGACTTTTGGAGATGAAGAGGCCCAAAGTAATACACACACACACACACACACACACAGTGTGTGAATCACTGAGGGGCATCTTTTTCCCACACTGTTTACATTTTTTGAAACCAAGAGGTTTCTCTTGTTTCTGAGACGTTATCCTGAAATAAATGCAAGTTAAATGAAAAATACAACAAAGCGCGTGCACAACACAACACACACCGTCCTGTAACTTAAAAAGATGGAAGTTTTTCAGGAAAAATTGAAGTCTTTATATTTTTTTTTTTTTTTACAGAAGAAACCGTCCTCTAACTCAAACGGACAATAAAGAAAGGGGAAGGGGGCAACTGATAAGGATAAACATCCTCTAACTTAAATGTGAACGTGTGAACGTTAGTAGGGAAAGGGTATCAACACTCATGCTTTAAAAGGTGAAAGATAATGGCAAGTGATACACTCAAAAACAGAGAGAGAAAGACTATTTCTAAACTAACGTTAAACTAATAAAGAGAAAAGCTAAATATGTAAAGGTATTATCTGAAAAGGAAAAAGCACTTAGCCCAGAGCTTGCTTCAGAACCATGTCCTTCGCAGAGCAGCAAACAAGATCTGAGGGAGTTAGGGAAGGGCATTGTGGGTAAGGTTGAATGCCCACGAGCTTTGCTGAAGACCTAGAGCTTTTGCAGAAAGCCTAGACGGATCCAATGGATCGGATCCGACCTATCAGTGAGAATAAAGGTAAGGTTCACAACATTACATCAATCACTTTCATTTATTTTACTGTAATGAATAGATAGTAAGAATAAATATGAAAAAATGCTTGAATATGTATTGCCCAAGAAGTAACAACATCATCGTCACTCATGTGGTCAGGATAAAACAGATGAACATTCATGGGTTCTGTTCAGGCAGCTTTATTACATGCAGACGCATCAGAATTGAGGCTTTGTAACTTAAGTAAACTTAAAAACAGACAGCCAGCCACACTAATACATGTTAACACTCTGGCTGTTCTCTCAAAAGGGCACTGCTGCCTGCATGTGCTCTGTATTTGTATGCATGTGCTGCATCTGGAAATGCTTCTCAAAGGTACATACACGCCTCAGATCTATACCCTCCCTGTTTGAGAAATATCCTTATATGAAATTACAGTATTCGGTGACATGCAATTGTACAGAATTTAGTTATTTGACATGCAGTCATACAAAATCAGGCACATGTAAAACAAGTATGCCCCAAGTTGCTGTATATTTTACACTAGGTCTGGAAATACAACCTGAACATGTAACATAAAAGTCAGAATTGGCTCTAGCAATGGGGACTGTCTTCAAGGAATGTTCAACTTTGGGGACATCTGGGACATCATCAGGAATGGGAATGGATACTGCAACATGTTCTTCGGTATGAACATTGTCTGGGCTGCCCTGAGATCTAGTCTGTATCACAGGTAAAATGCTGCAATATCTTTTTTTGATACAGGAAGATGATGTCTGCGGTTTCGCCTGTACTCTATACCCACAGATTCCACTAAGTAGGATCTCTGCTCTGTTCATATACCTCTCAACCTACCCAGTTTGATCAAAGACTTTTGCCTTTTGCATCCTCACTGTCTGTCCTCCTTTTTACGGACAAAGAAATCTCATTTTGTCATAGCTGGACTTCTGACAAGAATGCTTCATAAAAAGTTGGCTTTGATTGCTCTGTTTTTAGCATTAGAAACCAACAAACTAGAACTGATAGGCAAGGTTGTTCTGGTTTGCCTAGATAAGTCTATGAGCAGGCGAGCCAAATTGTTTGTCATGGGGTATATTTCTGAGATTGAGTAGATTCAAGAAGATATCGGTATTGTCATACTTCGACCTCTCCAGTAATTGCTTTGCACTCTGTACCTCATGTTCAGCAAGTCCGTTTGACTGAGGATATTCAGGACTGCTAGTAGCATGGATAAAGTCACAATCTTTAGCAAATCTCTGAAACAATTGACTGGTAAACTGAGAACCATTGTCAGAAATAACTTTGTGTGGACTGCCATTGACTGAGAAATGACATTTCATCTTGGTAATAACAGCACTGGATGTTGGGTTAGGTCACAAATCGATATCAAACCAGTTTGAATAAGAGTCTACCAACACTAAGTAATGTTGACTGTACCACTCAAATATGTCAGTTGCTACTGTTAACCAAGGTAGTTCAAGAATTTGGCTTAGCTGAAGTGGCTGTTTTTGCAAATATGGCTTAGTACTGTTGCACACTGAAACAGAAGAAAGCACTTTATCAACGTCTTTTGCTAGAGAAGGCCAAAATGCTAGTCCTCTCGTCCTTCTTTTGGTAGAATTGGAACCTGGGTGGCCATGATCTAAAATCTGAATGTATTCGTGCTGTAAAGAAGTAAGAACAACTTTTGGACCTTTAAAAATGAATCAGCATCTCATCTCTATATAGAAGGTAAGGTTGTACATCTGACGGTACACATGATTGCTTTGACAGCCATCCTACATTGATGGAGTGGCTGAGGTTTTACAAAATTGGATCAGTCTTGGTATGATCTCTCAGCTCATAAAGTCTCTTGGTAGAAAAATTACACATTTCCCTGACACCAAAGTCAAAATTCTCTGCATTAAGCTGTTCCATGGTATGTCTGGGCGATCTGGATAAGGTATCAGCCAGATAAAGAAGTTTACCCTTTGTATAGACCATTTTGAAATTGTACTTTTGCAATTTAAGCATCATTCTTTGTAGTTTTGCTGGAGTGGAATGCATAGGCTTCTTTAAAATAGTAACTAGAGGTTGATGGTCAGTTTCTATCTGGATTGCTCGGCCATAAATGTAATCATGGAACTTTGAACATGCGAACACAATTGCCAAAAGTTCCTTCTCCATTTGAGCATACTGCATCTCAGTTTGGGTAAGAGTTCTAGCTGCCTAGGCAATAGGTCTGCCCTCTTGAAGAATAACTGCACCAATACTGAACTTTGAAGCATCACAGGAAAGAACTACTGGTTTGTGGACATCATAGTATCTTAATGTACCCAGGTTAGCAATTTGCTGTTTGAGGTTATCAAATGCTCTCTGGTGTTGGTTATGTCCATGCAACACTTTTGCATGTCAGCTCTCTTAAAGGTGTTGATAACTTGCTAAAATCAGAGATAAATTTGCCCAAATAGTTAACCATACCAAGAAAACACTGTAAGGCTTGGACATTGTCTGGAGCTGGCATCTCAAGAATACCTGCTTGTTTGGTAGGATCTGGTCATAAGCCTGCACTTGTAAATAAGTGACCTACATAAGTAACTTCTGGTAGTCTGAATTTGCACTTTAGAGGACTGAGCTTTAAATTCACTTCATGCTCTCTGTCTAGAACTTTCCTCAGTTTTCTGTCATGCTCTGCTTCACCATTACCTCCAACCAGTAAATCATCAACTATTATTGCACACGGGTTTCTGTCATGCTCTGCTTCACCATTACCTCCAGCCAGTAAATCATCGACTATTATTGCACACGGGTAGCCTAAAAAAATTTGCTCCATTGCATGCTGAAAGACTTCACTGGCAGAATTTATTCCAAAAGGCATCCTGAGGAATCTGTATCTACCAAATTGGGTACTGAATGTAGTCAGTAGTGAAGATTTGTGATCAAGCATCACTTGCCAAAATGAACTTTCTGCATCTAAGACAGAAAAAAACAGTGGCATTTGGCATGAGGGTTGCAATTTCCTCGACTGTACGCATAGGATGATGAGGTCTTTTTAATGCCTTGTTCAAGTGTCTTGGGTAAGTGCATATTCTGATTTCATGTGAATTTTTCTAATGAGCAGCTTTCATGGATGGCACCCACTCATTTGGTTCTGTGACTGGACAAATCACACCTTGCTGCACCATTTTGTCTAACTGGACCTTGACTTTGTCCCGCATAGCTATTGGAACTCTTCTTGCTGGTCTGACCACTGGACTGACCTCTGGGTCTGCTTTCATGGAATACACAACTGTAAGTTTGCCTAGCCTGTTGCCAAACACATCAGCATACTCTGAGAAAATAGCATCACAGTAGCTGAAACTGAGACATGTGCTTACATGATATACTTCTTTGGTAAAAGAAAGCAGTTTCATTCTCAAACTGTCTCTAAGACCTAATAATGACTGCACGGGTCTTCGGACTACATAAAAGTGCAAGCTGTAACTGTTCCCAGCCGAATAGCATGAAAGCTGTACTGAGCCTTCCAGTTTGAATCTCTTCACCTCCATAAGCAACACACTATGCACAATTGACCAAATAAAATTTCTCACCAGCCCTCACTTTAGCAAATGTTTCTGCTGACATTCACCAGAAAAAGCAAAACATTCACCACTGCAAGCTGTAGAGTCAGGGTGACTAAGTGCTTGTTAAATCCAAATAAGTCCAAACTCTGTCCATAAAAGCAAGAAATATTTATTGTAGAACACAAGGAACCGAGTGCTTTCACCCACCACAAACCTAGGGCATCTTCAGAGTTAAAAACGGCACATCACTCAATCCTTAAATAAGGAAAATCAAACACAGGTGACCCTTATCAAATGTAACTGCTTAAAGTCATACACCGTATCGTAAAAAATTTGTTCAGAGAAAAAAATACATATGAAAATTTACACTTTAAAACCTTTTATGTTGTCAGGTATATGGATACCTTGTAATAAAGACAGGGTCTATATTAGATCAACGAACGCTTAAAGCGAACTGTGATTAATCGACCCTATGTAAGCGAAGGCTTACAATGTCGAACTGTCAGAACAACGATTTTTTTTCCAAGGGGAAATAAATCGCTGTTCCAACAAAAAAAAAAAAAAACTTTAAACATTACATTAAGTGGGGGGCTGCACCCCCCACACCCCTCTTACTTAAATATACCAACTCCAAGACTGCACTACAGTGCCAAAAATGGCAAAGTAATGAAGCAGCCAAGCAAAATTCTTTCCCAGAGAAAGATGTTGCTCAAAATCCGCTTCGATATTTTGCTGTTTCAGTCAAGTTCAACCAAGACGCATCCAAAAGAATGCATCTTCGGTCTTCTAATTTGAACCCATAAAAACATTGTGTTACATTAGCAGTGTCGAAGCCACTATTTTAACTATGCTCTTAGATTCAATACGCTGTTAATAGAACAAGCTTCTTTAATACCAGGGCTAACCATGGACTTCAATCTTAGTTACCATGCCTGTTCTTTATATTCCAACATATTTTTTGCATCACCCCCCCCCCAATGATTATTCATTTGCACTCTATATATAATAAATTGTTTTTTGTTTTTTTTTTTAATTAGTGCATTTGGTAGAATAGAGAGCATTAGTGGTTTTCTTATTTTTTATATCTCTTGTGTGTTCTGCCATACGTTCCCTCAATATTCTAGTAGTTTTCCCTACATAGAATGCCATACAGGAAATGCAGGAAGTTACATAAACTGCATAATCTGTATTACAGTTGCACTTGCCAGGACAACATAACGTTCTATTATAAATTATAAAATAAAATAAATAAATTCTATTGTATCCAGGAATGACAATATATGGACCATCACTAACAAATTTGCACGTTCTACAACAGCCACATTTAAACATTTTAGAATTTAGATTTCTGTATTTGTATATGGACCTATTCCCACTTTCAAACCAATTTTTCAGGCTTCTGCCCTTATAATATGTTGCAACAGGTTTGTCCCCAAGCTTGGAAACCTGTTCTTGGGAACAAAACACACTCCAGTGGTTGTTGAATATGTCAGCTATACATTGCCCACAAGAATTATTGTACTTTACAACCAAAGCTCCTTGTCTATTCTTCTTAACATCACTCGTCGCAATGTTTACCTGTAAACCCATTTTTAAATAGGGTGCAA
>NC_056748.1:365729120-365736096 GCF_019279795.1 Protopterus annectens | reverse complement strand
GATGAGTCATCACTGAAAGTGGTGACTTTGTCTAGTACTGTGAATCAAAATAGGCTCAGTGTTTTCCAGTTTTTGGAGTGCTTGGCTAGCGCATTGGTGTCATCTGAGCGTCGGATGGCTTGGTAGTATTCTTTTATCCAATCGCTGAGCTTGCGGGATGTCATGCCAATGTAATAAGCTTGGCAATGTGCGCAGATACTAATGTAGACTACATTAGTGCTGTTGCAGTTGTGTGCTTTGCGAAGGATTATCTTGCGGTCTATTCCTTTGATATATACTGTTTTACCTTTTAGGATGTATTGCAACATATACAGCTGCCGCAGGGGGTCGTGCCTGCTTCGTCTTGGTTGCAGGCGGGGCTGCTGGGGTATGGTTGTTGCAGTAGTTGCTTCAGGGATTTTGTTTTTTTGTAACTAAACAGAGGTCTGTTGCCTACTGCTTTGCTAATCTCGGCGTTGCTTTGCAGTATGCTCCAGTTCTTTTGCATTGTCTGTTTAATGGCTTTGGCATCTGAAGAGATGGGGATGGGAAATCTTAGTGGGTTGCCCTCGTTTTGTTTGGGACGGTACAAGTATCCGTCGGTACAGATGAGTTTATGGCGGGTGTTTCTTTGTTTGTTGACTTCCCTGGCCATATCGAGTACAAAATTCATGGGGTAGTTTTTTTTTCTTTAAAGAGGTTGCATAGGAACTGGCTTTCTGCAGCAAAATCTTTGTCTTCACTGATAAGCCTACTTATTCTAACCAGCTGGTCTTTCACAATGTTTTTCTTCATGAAGGCCGGGTGCTGGCTTTTAAAATCTAGAAAGTTGTTTTGGTAGGTTTTCTTCCTGTAGATGTTTGATTTGAATCTTTCACTGGGTTCGCCTTCTGCCCTTTCTAATGTTAGGGTAACATCGAGGAAGTGAGCTGTTTTGCCTAGGGTGCTTATGGAGAAAGTGAGAAAGTCGATGCTTTCTTTTATGTCAGCCAGGAACATGTGTAGTTCCTGTGTGTTGCTTTTCCACAGGATGCAGACGTCATTGATACAGCGTTTGTAGAGCGCTACCTGTTTGAAACCCTCTAGGGATTTGAGTTTGTTCGCTTCCCAAGCACTAAGTACCAGCTTTGCGTAGGCGGGTGCCATTTTGGCTCCCATGGCGACGCCTTTAAGCTGTTGGTAGATAGTGCTTTAGAATGAAAAAAAGTTGTTTTCTAGGACTAGTTTGAGGAGAGTGCACAGTATCTCTGCTCTACTCGGGCTGGTATTTCTGTGTGTTACCAGATAATCGTATACCATGTTGACTCCTTGTAGGTGAGGTATACTGGGGTATAGTGCTACTACATCTAGGGTTACTTGAGTGTAGTCAGGCTGCATGTTGTTGTCTCTTTGGAATATATGGATCTCATGGAGAAATTGCCATGAGTCCTTAAGAAAGAACTCTGAAGTCTGGACTATAGGGTTCAGGTAAAAGTCCAATAGTTCCGAGATATACTCTGTTCTGGTTCGTTTAGAAGAGACTATTTGTCTCAGGGGTGGGTCTTCCACATTTTTGTGGATTTTAGGTATTCCAAAGAGGATTCCTACTTTGGGCGAGTCAACTTGCATGAACTCTAGTTCGAAGTCCTCTATTTTGTTGTTGGAGTACAATTCATGCAGCGTTGCGTCGATATTTTTGAAGCTGTTGATTACTGTTTCTTTTGGGACAGTGCGGTAGCTGTCGTCCTTAGTAAGAATTTCATTCATTTTGGACACGTAATCACTTACTTGCATGATAACAATACCTACTCCTTTGTCAGCTTTCATGATTTGGAGGTCATGGGTATGGCAAAGGTTCTTTAGGGCGCTATTTTCATTGGGTGTGAGGTGGCCCCAATGATTAGTTGGTTTGTTTTTAAGCGTATCCCTTTTCTCATTTTCACATACTGTTGAGTATGTGCTGATGATACTGTTTAACATGGGGTTAAACAGGCTCCCTCTTCTTAGGACTGGGGGTCCTCGTGATAGGGAACTATTTTGGGTACCCGTTGAGGGAGGTTGGGAATCAGTATGCGTGGGTACCCTGGGCTGATAGTCATCTTGGTGACTTGGATAGATTCCTCTCTATGTGGTAGTGTATTCGGTAGGTTTATGAGGCTTCGTCGAGCTGTGCTCCTACTTGGGCCTGGGCTGGGTTCCTTGCGCGTGGCTTCTATTGCAAAAATTTCTCCCTAAATATGCCAGGTTCCTTCCTGCTAAATTAGACACTATTGTGGTATTAATGAAAGGTATTCTCACTAATAACTTTTTCCACTTCAGTGGCAAAATATACCAACAAGTAAAGGGGGTTTGCATGGGGACTAAAATGGCCCTGGCTTACACTAATTTAGTGTTGAGTACTTGGGAATGGGAAAGCTTGGTTCATATTAATGGCTTTAACTCTGTACGTTTGTACAAACGTTATAGTGATAATTTTTTTCATGTGGGAAGGTTTACTGTCTGATTTGCCCTCCTTCATTACCAGGCTTTCTGACAGTATGCCGTTCTTGGATTTTGTTGTCTCTGCTTGTGGCTCTGAAGTTTCCTACCTTGGCACTACTGTCTCCATCAGTGCCACCACTAGTTCCGTTGACTCCAACGTGCACAGAAAAAAGGCCTACAGAAACAATTTTCTGCACTTTGACAGCCAACACCTGTTCTTTATGAAAAAGAAAGTAGTTTGTGGGCAACTTATCCAGCTGTCATGATTGGTTAGCATTGATATCAGTTTCCAGGTAGAAACAGCATTCCTCAAACTTACGTTTTTAGCCAGGAATTACCCGGCGACTTTATTTGACATTATCTTTGATAATGTCTTTGCTCACAGACACAGTAAGTATAAACCTATTGTCATTCATGGTTTCAATTCTAATAACACTGCGAGCAGCCAACATTTTGGGAACAAGTGTTGCAGTTTCCCCCTTCCTGAGGGACATGTTTGCAGTCGGAGAAGTTATCACTAAAAATTGTAATGGAATTGCCGGTGACCAACAGCTTAGGCCTACACTTGGCATCTCCCCGAGTTCACATTTAAAAAGTCTGCTACCTTACAGATGACTTTTGAAAATAGAGACTCTTCTGTTTGTACTGGACATGGACTTTATATCTGCTGGAGCGGTTGGCAAGTTTGCGTGTGAGCACTGTGTAATATGCCAACATTTTTAATTTGGATTGCATCATGTTCTCTCCCACTGTAACTATAAAATCACTTTTCCACAGAATTTTGACTGTCACATGAGCTCGGTGGTATATGCAGCAGCGCAGACAACTTTCAGACCGTGCTAAAGACCTTCTAGCTGCTGTTCAAAATAGATTGCTCCATTGCATTAGGCAAGCAGGGTATTACTTGTTGTAATTTCACAGGATTTCAGGTTTTTGTATTGGACAATGTTCATGTTTTTTATGGGGACTGTGATTATTTACTCGAGGTTAGGGAACTGAAGTGGCAGGCTCTTATGTGAGCTGAGTACACTCCGGGTTTAAATGATAGTACAAACTTAAAATGTGCTTTGAAATGGAATTATTGATGTAAAATACTTTTGCTCCTAATGTTTATTCACTTATAATTTCGCTTAGCCTGATTTCTGATATTAGTTACAAGTTTGAAGATTAACGAGAAGTGTTTCCTGTTTACCTACTATGCCTCGTATTACATGCTCCAACAGCATTCGTGTTGTTAACTCAGATGAATGATTCTACATTTTCATTGGTTCATTGACTGTTCTAGTCCTTGCCTTTGGTTACTGGAGTCTACTTTATTTCTGCTAAAGCCGAATTGCGCGAACCAGAACAAGCAAAATGCGAATACGTCGAACACACTAAACTGCGAAATTCAAAATCTCGATCTCTCATACTTGACCAACCCCACCGCCCACAACATACTACCTGCCGAAACACAATAAAAAACAAGACATACACACACTAACTAAAACCCTACTTCTAACCCTAAAGTAAAGCACCAAAACCCTAATTCTAACCGTACTTAGACAACTATCTATGCACCATCCTTAACCCCTCCCTAACCCTAAGTTCCGTAACTACCACACACTTACCCTACTGACCTATGCCCAAACAAACTAAATATTCCACACACATACACTTAACAAAACCCTACACTAAACCTTACATATATTACCTATCTATGCGCTTACCTTAACCCGCACCCTAACCCTAAGGTCCCTAACTATCACGCACTTACCTTACGGAGCTATTCCGCAGACGGGCCAACTATGCAAAATCAATAGTTCCCCTTTCGCAGTTTCGGTCGTTGTGTCACGCGAATTGTATTCTAGCGATTTCGGCTTTCGCGGGAATAAGTGGACCCGGTTATTGTACTGTTTTCTTCTGCAATGATTGGGTCCTTTACTTGTCAAATATTTTGTGATACTTTTCAGTATATTTAAGTGTGCATTTGTATATATTTTACATTTCTGATGAAGTTCTCTTCAAAATTAAAGGGACTAAATACTTGTTCTGTCTTGTGTGATTTTTTTCTCTAAGTACCTGTGAAGTTTTTACTGACACACACACACACACATATATATATATATATATATATATATATATATATGTGTGTATATATATATATATATATATATATATATATATATATGTGTGTAAATATATGTGTATATATATATATATATATATATATGTGTGTGTGTGTGTGTGTGTGTGTGTGTGTGTGTGTGTGTGTGTGTGTGTGTATATATATATATATATATATATTTATATGCATATGTAAAATGTGCGCTTAGATGGGGGTACTGAACTCTACTTTCACACTGCATGCTAATAAATTTTTACACTTACATTTTTACAAAGATAACTCCCGCACTCTGGTTACACACTGGTCGTGCTTAAATTGCTTTTGTTATTAATTGTTGTACTTCTTTTTCTTTTGGATAGTGATTTTATGACTTGCCTACCAGAGCTCTGTATAATTGTCACTGTGTTTATTTGGTTTATTTCTTATGAAGTTGTTATTCATTAAAGAATGAAAGCTCTAAGGATTTGTTCAGAGTGTCTTCCTTTTTGGTTATGAAGTTTTTTACTTGTATGTTTCTTGGTTCTTTGATTGCTTAATTACTCGTTTTTTGTTAGTCATTGTATATGTTAATCTGAAACGTCATTACGTCTGAAGACCATATGGCTGAACCTAGCTCTAGTAGTCGACGTTTAGTTTGCTATACCTTCGTAGTACCTTTCTACTCCTTCCTTACCACCTCATCTTCTTAAATCCCTGCAAAGTATGGAAGATTCCTCTTCTAGAACTTGAACTTTATTTTCTGAATTCATCCAGCGTAGCACAACTAACAGACCAGTTTACACGGAAGCCGAGCATCGAAATGAAACTCAAGAATCCCTCCAGTCTGACTGGAGAGTTTTACTGGAATTTTTGGATACAGATAAGGTTGTTAACACTTTCTTATGTGAAAGAGAGGTTTCTACAGCTTTACAAGACAGGAATGGAATGGGCAGTGCATTTGACGTGAATGCATGTAAGTCTTTTATTTTCCAGCTGGAGAGGCTTATCACAGCATTAAAAAATGTTGAGAGTGACAATTTTTTTTATCTTACCAGTTGTATGCAGAAAAGTATTGTGCCTCTTGGTTTAAGATTTGTGAAGTTCCCTAATAATACTTCTCGGGATACTCCTGTATGTAATGTCTTGGTGACTTTTTATAATAAGGCTGGTTTAAACATTGCCGAACACTTATCAAACATAACTGTCTGAAGCTGAATGATTTGAAGCAGCAGATTACAGATCAACACTTTACAGTTGTTAAGCACCCTGGTCTCCCGCAATTCTGGAATATTTTTCATGGCATTCACCATAGGATAAAGTGCCATGTGCCTATGATTAAGCACAGGAAACTACAGAAGTTTCTGAGGGATTTAGTACACTATCAGAACCAACATTTTTACCCTCCTAATCATGAGAGAAGGCAGAGATTTAGCTACAGGTGGTTGAATCAAAATCAACGACATGAGCAACTGTTACCTATGGAAAACCTTCCTGCTTCGTTGAGTGTACCGGCTTCGCCCCCTCCCAATAACATTTCTGAAGTGCAAGCAAGTCAACTACTACCTCAACAACAGGCTGTGCCTCAACAAGTCAATCATCATGAAGCCTTACCTGCTGAGAATATTGATTCAGATAATATTGATTTCATACACCAACCCCCCTCATAGACTATACAATTAGTACACAGCACCACGCAGTGGACCATAAGAGGGAGGGTGAGAGGGGGTACATTCAGAAAGGACGAGGGAGGCAAGGTTTACGACCAAGAGTGAATGCTTCCATAACTCTGCAACAACAGTTCTCCATGGGGAGACAACACTCAAATCATTCTCAGAGGGGCAGGGGTTTGCCTCGAGGTTGGCCATGGAGAACAGTGCAGCAACGACAAGTAACCACAATTTAAACCTGACAATAATGAATGACCGCAATACGTGCACAACACAGGTTAATTCGGATACTCTTATGTCCGTTTTTAATTTAATGAACAGATCTTTGAGCCTAGAGATGTTTCAAGTTTTAACTTAGGGGTTCTCATTCATACCCTCGCAGAGGGCTGACCTTTCAAATCTCCTACTAGATTTAAGGTTATATTTGAGGAAGTTGAATTTAAAACTTTTACTGGATGACACACTGGATGAGCCATATGAAACTAGTGCAAATGCTGTGCTTAAGAAATCAAGTGTGTTTAATTCACCTCTTAGTAACACACTACAAATTTTTTTCAAGTATGTGAGATGGATTTTCGTTCTCTTTTGACTTCAGAAAGTCAATGTAAATGGTACAACATGTCTGCAGCTCAAAAGTCTTCTCTTTTCTCTATGCAAAAGGATAAATCCTTGTGGATTACTCCAACAGATAAAGGGATGGAGGGTTGTATCGATGGAACAGGACAGATATGTAAGTGTTCTAGAAACTGACCTGCTAAATAGTGCTTATTACAAGGAGGTGTCT